>NC_028646.1:18549133-18550498 GCF_001406875.1 Solanum pennellii
CCATGTAGATAGTGCCTCCATTGCTTTAATGCAAACACTACCGCAGCCAACTCCAAATCGTTGATCGGATAATTACGTTCATGCACCTTTAGTTGCCTCGAAGCATACGCAATTACGTTCTTCTCTTGCATTAGCACTGCACCCAAACCAGAATAGGATGCATCACAATACACAATGAAGTTCTTACCCTCTACTGGCAAGGTAAGGATAGGTGCGGTAGTCAGCAAGGTCTTGAGTTTCTGAAAGCTTTCCTCACATTCATCCGACCATACAAATGGAACATTCTGCTTAGTCAAGTTCGTCAATTGGGAAGCAATAGAAGAGAATCCCTTGACAAATCGACGGTAGTAACTGGCTAAACCAACAAAGCTTCTTATTTCTGACACATTAGTAGGTCTTACCCAATTCTTCACTACTTCGATCTTAGAAGGATCCACCATCACTCCATCCTTAGAAACCACGTTCCCCAAGAAGGACACTGAATCTAGCCAAAACTCACACTTGGAGAATTTGGCATAAAGCTTTTTCTCCCTCAACATTTCCAACACAATTCTCAAATGCTCCTCATGTTCCTTCTTACTCTTGGAGTATATCAGTATATCATCAATAAATACGATCACAAAGAGATCCAGATATGGCTTAAAAATCCCGTTCATCAAGCTCATGAAAGCAGCAGGGGCATTCGTTAGTCCAAAGGACATTACCAAGAATTCATAATGCCCATACCTGGTTCGAAAAGCAGTCTTTGGCACATCTGCTGCCCGTATTTTCAATTGATGATAACCAGACCTCAAGTCAATCTTAGAGAAGACACAAGCACCTTGTAACTGATCGAACAAATCATCAATGCGAGGAAGAGGATACCTGTTCTTAACAGTTACTTTATTTAGTTGCCGGTAGTCTATGCACATCCGAAGACTCCCATCTTTCTTCTTCACAAACAAAACAGGAGCACCCCAAGGGGATGCACTCGGTCTAATAAAGCCTTTCCCTAACAATTCTTGAAGTTGGGCTTTTAACTCCCTTAACTCTGCTGGAGCCATTCTATAAGGGGGTATGGAAATGGGACGAGTACCCGGCTCCAAATCAATGCAAAAGTCAATATCCCTGTCCGGTGGCATACCAGGAAGGTCTGCAGGGAACACATCCAGAAACTCACGAACTACCGAAACCGACTCAATCGAAGGTACTTGGGTAGTATCATCCCTGAGGTGTGCCAAGAACGCTAAACACGCTTTACTAACCATTTTCTTAGCATGAAGAAAGGAGATGATGCGAACTGGAGTGGAAGTGTAATTACCCTCCCACACTAACGGATCTGTCCCAGGCTTGGCTAACGTTACAGTTTTAGCATTACAATCTAAG
>NC_028646.1:18551472-18566831 GCF_001406875.1 Solanum pennellii
ACATATATTTATATATATATATATATATATATATATATATATATGCAATAGAATTAGAATTAGAAAGCTATCTAACCTTCCTATATGAAGGGTCTATGTATACTCGATATATATACTATTTGTATGTTGAGGTCTATGTAAACCTCCGAATAGAAACAATAGCAAACATAATAAATTTCCGCTAAAGTCGACTTATGAATGTTATGATATAAGTTAAGAGGCTAGTCTTAGTCCTCAAAGAGGATGAAAATGTCGGTTATGTATAGGGGGGAAACCTGAATGTGACTTGAGTGATTGTTTAAATGATTTTTCCAGACCTATATTAAGGTATTCACTCAAGTGGGAAAGTTTAAAGCCAAAACGACAAAGAAAGACCTTGACTTCTAGGAACTAGCTAGTTTTAACTAGTAGACATCCCTATGTTTGGTGAAGGTTTGGGAGTGTCAAATGAAGTACAAAACTTTAAAAAAAGTCTTTAACTAGGTAAAATATAGTGTAAAGGGCCCAAAGGTCCAGTAAAAAATCTACAAGGACCGCCTGAGGTATCCTTGGGGAGGACCCAAACCTTAGCGAGCAAGATGAAAAAGCAGCTTGCAACATCCAAGATGTGGAACTAGTAACGAATTGTGCAGTGAACACAAGTTAGGGAAAAAGTTTCCTCGCAACGCGGGGTCTCCACAGGTCCACTGCCTCAACTCGGATTGGTCCGGCGACACACAACCACTTCCCAAATTTGTCCCGTCATTTTAAAGTCAATTTAATTCAATAAAGGACACAAATAAGTGAGGGGTCTTTTGGGTAAATTAGGGGACGAGTTTATAATTTCTTTAGGTCAGTTTTAGACAACATTCATGCACATCAAATTAGAATTTTCAAAATTCCTCTCACCTCTCTCAAAAACTCTGCATTCAAACTCCATTGAAGAACCATAAAAGCTTAAGGAAGAAGACGAAGACCCCTAGATTTTTATCCTACAATATTAGAAAAATCGTCAATAAGGTATGGATTCGTCACTCTTGATATTCCCTTCTTCACGAGGTCCTTCAAAAGACGATTTGTAACAATTCAAATTCCTAGGGTGTTTACTCTAGAATTGGTTTTTTTTCTAAAGTCGAAATTGATGACTAATGATGAAAATCTATGATTTTCTATAGTTAATTAAGTATGTATTTTTCAGGTGATTGATACGTATTGTTTGGTTTTCGTGTGAAGCATGTCTGTTCTCTAAATAAAGTATTCGATTATGTTATATCTATTACTAAATGTCATGGAATTGTTTGTATTGGAACTATAGCTTGAAGGAACTCTTAAATAAATCCTTTCCCTTAACCCTCACTATGAATGTGTCTTGTATATGACTAGAGTGGTTTGGATTTGTTATGTTGTTGAGTATTTCACTATATTATTGGATGATTGTTATGAATTAAGTGTATGTTCTTGATGAAGATTAATGGAAGCAATTAGGTAAGTCTTCTAAAGTCATGATTACTCTATTTTGTTGATGCAAACCTATAATTGATGTTGTTATACATTTGAAGTATGTATGATGTTTCCATGAATATATGATGGCCTACGAATATGTTGAATGTGAGACCATGGTAAGGATATGATAATCCAAGTTGATGATATTTATCTTGTATGTCTTACACAATATAAGTATAATATGTTAATCACACAATTGAAGGTTGTGATTAAAGGATATTCTCATCTAAACCTAAAGAGCTAATGATCATGTTTATACGAGGAGCTAATCTCCTATGGCCTATGAAAAGTTTTATGATAATTGATGACTTAAAGGTTATTCAAAAAGGGATTTCATTTTAGCATCGATGAACTAGATATGAGATGTGTCCCTTCAATAGTTGGAAGGTAGGTTCATAATGACTCTCATCATATAGACGCTCCCATTTAATGTGGAACTATGGTTCTCTACTACATATCCTAGTTATTGAACTATGTTGCCTCCATGGGAATACTAGCTAGTGGATCCACCTAGAATTCTATGTTCATGTTAGGTCCTACTTGTGCAAGTAGACCACCTTTTTTAGGTGTGGAGTTTCATGACACCGGATTTCATGTTTAGCTCACATTGTCTAATTTTTGTTAAGGCGATTGTTCCCTCAAGTAAAATAAAATACAAGAATGAACATCGACTAGGGTGACTTGAGGAGTTTACTTAGTATAGGTTCAAGTATGGGACTCTACTGCGACATTGCACAACTTGAATCTAAGGGAAGTCCTAGGATATTGTTCATATGTGATATGATGACATGAAATTTATGATATCTACAATATATGATTCTATTCTTACATGATATTAGTTATGTTGATGAGCATGTTGTTGGTCTATATTACTATTTGAGGTGATGACTACTTATGTTACAAATTGTATGAAACATGGTATGCTTTATGGTCACCTATCTTTTTCACTTTATTATGTGGGGATATGGGGATTCACATGATGAATGCTCTTGTATGCTTTGGATGGGATCATTTGGTAAGAATGTTGCATGTTATGTTGATATGGACTATTAAATGTTAAATGCTAATATGACTCTATTAGAATATCTATTTCGTTATGAGTCATGTTTGATGTTGTTGTGATCTTTATCTTGTATAGGCTCTATTGATTGTGCATCAAACTCTTTAAAATGGCTTAGCATGCTTTCTAAAGAGATGGTCCTTTTTTTGCATGACTTCAAATGTTTTATGTTCATATACCCATACTTAGTACATGTGGCGTACTAACCACTTACTTTATATAACTACAATGTAGGGCCTGACCATTGAAGGTCAAGAACGTCGGTTGAAGAAGCTTAGAATCCTTTATCCAAGTGTTGGTCGGTTCTCATGTTCGGGGATTTTATCTTTTCATTATTCTAGCTGTGAAGTCTTTAGAATTTTAAAGATATACTCTTTAATCCCTTTTAACATTTGGATTCTATTATAATAAGGCCTATATGACATATTGACTTTGCATTGGTTAAGCCCAAGACTTGTATTCTTAGATGGTTTTATGTGAGAAATTTTTAGAATATCGTATCGATGTTGATCATGTTATTCAAAGAGAAGCCTAAGTAAGACTCAATATATGATAAGCGAGAAGTCTAAGTATATTTCACTTAGTATATGTAAAACATTAATTTTTTCCGCAATATTTAAGCTATGATAAGTTATGACGAATGCTAAGGGCTTATATGAGTCGTCTGATAGGACGACGCTGCCAGTCACATCTGGGGGTGCTCTCCGAATGTGAAAACTAGGTTTAGAGCATGAGGTTAAATATCCTAGGGTAGATACCTCACTAAACAACATATATATAATGTCTTGTTCATGGTTGTGAAGCGCACCACAATTATAGATGAGAGGCTATGTGATGATTAGGAAAATTCTCTTTTGTTGGTAATACTTTGTCGTGCCTATGATGTTTTGGTACTATGTGCGTGTTAGCATCTAATACCTTTCTTGTGGTTATAGGAGATAAACAAAAGAAAGATATCCTTGAGAATAGTAGGAGAAGAGATTGGGAACGTGCGAGATACTCTCCAAGGCAATAAAATCCATCCTCAAGTGCAAGCTGATGTAAATGATTGGGTTGCGATCAATCCTCTGGCTATGAAGGATACTGAGGTGATGGCAGCCCTTCTCCAAATGTCCCAAGCCATCACTACTCAAGCTCAAGCATTTACGACACAAGATAATTGGGAGGTTGTACCTTGAGAGAACCAAGATGCTAGTACTATGGCTACCAGCTTGAGAGATTTTACGAGGATGAATCCTCCCATGTTCTTTGGATCAAATGTTCATGAAAACCCCCATGAATCGTTGATGGGGTGTATAAGATTTGTTATGGGGCTGAGTACTACTGAAAAGGTTTAGCTTGCTTACTATCAACTCAAGGACATGGCTCACATATGGTACAATCAATGGAAGGATAGTCGGGCTTTAATAGGAGGTGTCATGACTTGGAAGATCTCTAAAAAGTCGTTTCTTGATAGGTTGTTCCCATGGAAACAAAGGGAAGCTAAGGTAGAGGATTTCATCTGTAACGACCCGCAAGTACACCCTAGATGTTAGAGCATCCTTGTGTCTCCACACGGCAAATGAGAATTTATGAAGTTTCGTCAAAGCCACTCGTATCAATCATTGCATAATAAACATTCTAAATGAATTTAAAATATTCTTAACACACGAAGAACTCTTTCGGAAATCATTACGCAACCATAAGACATTCATTTAAAACAATACACCTTTACAACATCTCATTATACAATCTAAACTTTGGAGTATACAACACTTGGAGCTAATCCTATACAGGACATAAAATAAAGACAAACACATAAAGGAACATGTGGATATTGTATTGGAATCGATGAGGACTCAACAATACTTGATCTCCAACCCTTATAAACTATACATCCTACATGGAATATCAAGACTTACAATTCCCTACACTTTAGTCAAAGAGGGAAAAGAATAGGTTAGCACATTAGATGTACTAATAATTGAAGACATCCAAAATACATGAAAAGGGGACATTTAGTAAATAAAATGCTTTTCATGAATTTTGACTAAAACATCATACTATAATCATAAAAACACCTTTAAACACCATAGGAACACATATTAAATCATTTAACAAATTATTCACATTTTTAGAACAACATCACAATAAGCAAGTTCATTGTTACAGTGAACTCCTTCACTATTACAATGAAGCCTATCATTTTAAATACAACACTTCCTAGGATGCAATCCTCTCACTAAAAGCTATCCTAAGATCCACTTAAGTAAGAAAAAGAGAGAACACCCATAAAACCTTTCTAGGCACACCTATATGATCCTTAAGACCACCTATAATGAGATACACATCAAGCACATAATCACATGTGCATGAGATCCTCCTACCAAAAGTGATTCTAAGTCTCGCTTGAGAAAGTTGTGAAGCGACCGCCCATAAAATCCCTTACATACACATTTAAGAGATCCTATGGACTACCTAAGATAGAATTATTCTCAACTAATAAATCAACACATAGATAATATGACATTTTCCTTCCAAAGGCTATCAAAATACTTACATAAGTAAATCAAGAAGATAACGTCCATAATTGACCTCCTTAAGATTACCTATATAATCCTAAAGACAACCTAAGTGTTAGATCATGTCTACATAATCAACCATCTTCCCTAACTAGTGTCATTCTTAATACTGATCTAGGGAAGATATGAAGTGACCATTTGTATGGCCCCTTCACTCCTTAAATAGACAACTCTTAACTACTCTAGATAAGTACTTATTCATTTAACGTACTTTGTTATCTTAAGACATTACATTCATCAGTTCATATAAGTCTCATTCATCACATAAGGATATTCAAGTAATGATCTTTGACATGACCTAGGGACTCTAACTAACACCTTCAAAGCCTATTGTGCAATGTCTAGATAGAGTCCCATACAACCACCTAAACTTCATAGAACTTATCTAATTCTAGTAGATATCCCATATGATGAGAATAGGCAATAACCGACATTGACCATGATAGATAGACATGGAATCCGGAGTTCTAACCCACTCCGTTGAAGGTGTTCTACTTTCAAAAGGTAGAACTAGGACACATGGTTAAGGAATATGACGACCTTTTATGGACTCTAGTCTAATTCTCAAGTAGAGCTACATTATACTCTAGTCTCCTTCTTAAGTAGATCTCCTCCCATAACATAATACTCGATGCTAGCCTTTATTCTCATAGAGTAATTGACACTAAAGGATCACATGAAGAGGTTCCTTATATAGTTCATAACACAATCACAATCACCCTACTAAAAAGGTCCACTAGGGCTACCTTTTAGTGGCAACCAAGATAGCTCATTATTACTTTTCTATAGATGAAATGATTTCGTTAGTGAAAATCAACCCTAATTTCACCATTTATTTACATGAAGGATACCATTACGGCTCTTCGACTTTAACATTCATAAACTTACCACTAGGTTTAAGGTTCCACTTTAAGGTCTCACATGTCGTTCATTCATACATGACAAGGGTGCACTAAGCCTACCTTTTCAAGATGTCTCATATTCATATATCATTCATACATTTATCAAGTAAGGTACAAAAGTCTACCAAAACCAGACACAACATTCTTTACTTTATCACATATAACATACCATTGTTTTAAATATTTAGGAATGACGCTTATCATCTATATGTCATCCTATACATCACGATAACGTCATTAATATAACAATCATAGACTAGTATACTCAAGTAGGAGTAATCATGCATCAACTTTAAGACTACACACATGAACACATAGTCATAGTCTAACATGATCTTCTAGTATACATAGAAAGAAGACATTCTTTCACATTAATTCACATGTAGATGGATACGCTGATACTTCACATAAATAAACAACACAAATCATCATATTACTTGACCTCTCAAAGGTATTTTACTATCCATTTCATATCATTCATCGCATAAACATAGTGAAAAGTAGTGCAGAATTAAAAAGTTTTCACAAACATAACAGTCTTTAAAATCTCTTTCATATAAAGTCATAGGAAATACTAACTTCTCAATATAATCATCTTAATACACAAGTATACTTGGTAGAAGGCCCATACACAATACGAAAATAGAAATATTTAATCTATTACAATACTTCGAATAGAAAACACAAAAGAGAGATATACACTCAAGTCAAGTGAAGACACACTTCAGCTTCTCTTGAATGATTCAACCATCCATGCCTTCACTTCCCAAATGCTCCTCACTTACAAAAAGCAATAGAGATAGATAAAAGAATGGAGTTAGTACAACAACATGTACTAAGTATGACATATTGCATAAAAACCATGAAAACGGACATTTATCGGAAATATTCATATTTTCATTTAAATATCATATTATAATCATAAGAAAAACATTTAACAACTTAGAAACACATAAGGAAACATTTAAACTAATTATCGTAATTTTTAAAGTCACTTTATAGTGAACCCATTTCAGTGTACTGTGAAGTTCTTCACTGTTACAGTGAAGTGCTTCCTTTTCCATTTTATTACCTCCTAGCTTGTAGTATCCTTAGTAAAAGCTATCCTAAGAGTCACTGAAGCAACACAAAGAGAGAACGCCCATACAACCTCCCTAAGCACACCCAAATGATCCTCAAGAACACTTATAATAAGTCACATACAAACTTACAAGCCATCATAAACATCAATGTAAGATTCTTCTACCAAAGGTGACTCTTAATCTCAATTGAGTGATTTGTGAAGCAACCGCCCATACAATTCATTACACATACTCAAGATATCCTATAAACTACATAGGATAGAATCTTTGTCACCAAGTGTATTAACATATAGATAATATGACATTCTCCTTCCAAAGTCTATCAAAAGACCTACTTATGTAAATCAAAAAGATAACATCCATTATTGACCTCTTCAAGAATACCTAAGTAATCCTTAAGACTACCTAAGTCTTACATCAGGTCCACATAATCAACCAACTTCCCTAACTAGAGACATTCTCAAGACTTCCAAAGATAAGACTTGATGAGATCATCCTTTATTCCTCTTCACTCTTTAGCTAAGCGATCCTTAAGTCACTTTAGAATAGTACTCATTCATTTGCATTCTCCATAACATAGGTCATTAGTTCATTAGTTCAATAATAGTTTCATAGATCACATAAAGGTTACTCAAGTAATGGTCTTGGACAAGACCTAGGGACTCTAACTAACACCTTCAAAGCCTATTGTGCAATGTCTAGATAGCGGCTCATACCACCACCTGAACTTCATAGAACTTCTCTAATGCTAATAAGTATCCCACATGATTAGAATAGGCAACAACCGTCATAGACAATGATAGCAAGACATGGAATCCGAATTTCTAACCTACTTTGATGAGGGTGTTCTAATTTCCAATGGTAGAACTTAGACACATCCCAACACATGGTTAAGGAATCTGAAGGGCATGATTTGTAATCTAGTCTCACTCTTTAACTAGAACTACTTCCCTTACCATACTCACTCGGTGCTAGCCTTATTTCTCAAAGAGTAATTCACAAATAAGGTTCACCAAAAAGGGTTGCATAACAAGTTCGTAACCCAATTACATTTTACCCTACCAAAGAAAGTTCAACTAGGGTTACCTCACAATGTTGAAAAGAAGTTCACGATGACTTTCCTAAGAATTAATATAATGTCGTTTTAGCCAATTAACCTTAGGTCTATCATTCTTTTACTTTGAAGGATACCATTATGGCTTACGACTTCAACATTCATAACCTTAGCAATAGGTTCAAGATTTCAACAAAAAGACTCTCTTAACTTCAGATAAGGTCACATGTCATTCATACTTTCAAGACTAAGAGACTTAACATCCTAATTCAAGACATCAGATATTAACATTCATATATACATAGTGTAAGGGACAAAAGTCAACCAAGTCAAGACACCACATATTTCACCTTAGCATACATTACATGTGATTGTAGAAACATATAGAAGTAACTATTATCATCTTTAATTCATATTATATACTATTATATCAGCCTCAATATGACTAACATAGACTCATATAGTGAAGTAGTAATTACATACATAAACCCTTAGACTATACACACAAAGCCAACATTCATAGTCTAACATGATCACCTTCATCACATGAATAGAAGAACACATATATGACTTCACATGTAGATAGATAAGGTCATGACTAACATAATCAACTAAAAAAATAGACACATTACTTCATGTAGTGCCGACAAGGCCATGATCATCATATTGCATAAAGTAACACCGACAAGTCCACGACAATTGCAAGTAAAACAAATGACACTGCCACCATGAGTGGACCATACCAATCACAACATAATTAGAGTATAAATAACATCAAAATAAAGGAAATAGCTAAGTGTACCACCACTCCATCCTCAACACCTCAATTCGATGCTCAATCATCCATTTCAATAAAATAAGACCCTTACCAATGCCCATGAACATCAATTAAATATAACAACTATAATAATCAATGAACTAGGTCAATTAAATTTAAATTCATCAATCTAATACAACATAGATATCAATTTAATACAACTATTACATCATTATATAGCCCATATAAATCTACATCATAATTCACCAACATTAGGTCAATATCAAGTAACCCATAACTTAGTCAAAAACTAGGGTTCATCCAATTCACGGGTTCATAGTTAATTTTGGTTAAAATAATCAATACAATAAAACAATAATCCATAATAAACGTCTAAAAATAATTGATGCAAGAACCCATGGTAGAATCGTGAAATTGGACAATTCAACTTTGAATACTTTAGAAAACATCTTGAGAGTTAGGCTCCATGATGAAATGAGTTTAAAGGATCAAAATAAATACCTTGATGAAACTAATTCTTCACTTTTATAAAGAATATACACTCAATTCTTCACATCAAGCCCTTTTTTTGATTTTGGACTTCAATGGAGTCTTAAGGAATTTCTAAGGGATTGTGGGGTTTTTGTTTGGAAGAATGAAATCTTCTAAGTGTTGAACACTTATATGCATGTTTAAAATACCCCACAGACCCCTAATAAGCCTCCAATACTCTTATTTGGAATTGTGATGAAATTACAACTTCACCCCTCAACTTATAGTGAAGGTGCGTGCAAGACGAACCACCATCGACGGTTGCCCATCAACGGGGCGTAGGTACGTGCACGGGCTTTCTTGTCCTCTGTTTATCGCTTCATTGACCTAGATCGTGTAGATTACATACCCAGGATAAGTACCAAATTAGGTCACCACCTACGGGGCATCGACCAGGCCACTGGCTATCGATTGACATCCGTAGGTGGACTGCCTTCGGCAGGTCTGGCCACCAACATGGATCCTTCCTCAAGGACCCTTGGATGGTTCTAAGGGATTTTTTCCCAGACGTTTCCAATCCAAAAACAACGGTATATGATTTTTTCACCTATCATATGAATTTCATCAGAAAAAGAACACGTAAAACTAGACGAGACATGCCCTGAAACACATAGTCATTTCAAAGCACATCTTTTGAAGGTCATGGACGTTTGACCTCTTAACTTAATGCAACTTGACACACTTCCAATATACATCATAATAACTAATTTAAAGATCTTATAACCACATGAATCAAACATAAACATAGAAAACCACCTATGAGGCACATAGGTGACATAGTCGTCGAACATCTTGGTCGTCCCTTGACATTTGACTTTCAATTCACCTAAAATCATAGAATATTCCTCAATACAATATAATAGACCTATTTAGGACCTTATAACATCATAACCAACATGTTAGGATCTTGTTCACCTATGTCACTTTCGGGGTCTTACAATCATCATAATACATAAAGTAATGCCGACAAGGCCACATCAATTGCATGTAAAACACATAATCCCGTCACGATAAGTGGAAAATACCAATCACAACATAATTGAAGTATAATTAACATAAAATAAAGAGAAAAAGCGCTGCGTACCACCAATCCATTCTCTCCACTTCAATCCAAAGCTAAAACATCCAATTCAATACCATAAGGCCCTTATCAATGGCCATAACCAAGAGTTCACTGTAAAAAGAATAATACTCAATGAAACTAGGTCAATTAGATATATATTAATTAATCTAAGACAACCTAGATATCAATTCAATACAATTATTAAATCAATAGCCCTTTGAAAACTACACTAAAATTCATAAGCATTAAGTGAATATTAATTCAATAAGCTTAATATTCAATAGCTGTAAGAATATACAGTACTCAATTGATAAAATTAAATAGCCTACAAACCATACAATCATAATATGTACATAAATCAAGAGCCCATAATAATCTAAACATGAATTCATTGATATCAAAACATGATCACATAACTCATATTTTTTCAATTGAACGTTTGAGAAATTAAAGGGTTCATGTATAATTTAATTGTAAAACATCAATTATATCAAATATTAATGTTTGAAAACATTTCATGCAAGAACCTAAGACTTAGGGTAGAAATTGGATGTTTTCATCTTTTTGAAATCTTTGAAAATCATCTTTGAAATTTACTTGAAGGTGATAAAAAGCCTTAGATGAAGAACTCATATACCTTATTAGAATAATCCAATGATAATTGAATAGGAAATTAAATTTAAGATCCATCTTCAAGCTCTATCTTCACCTTGAGCTCTCATGGAGGTCTTTTATGAAACTTTGGGAGGGAGAATGAGTTTTGAATTATGTGCTAGGATATAAATGAGAGTTTTATGACTTATGTACTGTTAAAATACCCTTAAACACCCAAAATAACTTATATCCTATTTTATAATACTTGGGGTGAATTTCCCGAAAACCCCCAAGCCTTAAAAGAAAAGTTGGCATATTTTAGAACCACCGACTCCCTAGCATCGACTGCCCGTGGGTGAGACCACGCATGTTCGATGGGGTTCGTCGGTTAAATATGCAGATCCTCCACCTGCAGGATACATGTATACATCGATTCCATCCATCGACGGGCAATCTCCAGGTCGATTGGCCATCGTTTGGGGCAGTTGATTGCCACTTCATGGCAGTGTTGAGCTCCAAATTGTGGTGTTCCTTCTAATGCCCCTTATGGGTCCTACGTGGTGTCGTACCCAAACGTTAAATATCTAAACACGTACGTCTAGATATTAGAAATATGTCCAAACAATTTGAACGTTAAACAAGCCACGCAACATGCTGAAACACATCCAAACTAAGGAAGACGTCAAATGACTATATTTCGAACGTCACTTGACGTTCTTGGACGTTTTCCTCCAAACCTTACCAAACTCAGCATGTTTACTATGAAAACCATTATAAATAATATAAGTACCTTATAAACTCATTACTCAAACAAATATACATGAAAACACACAAGGCACATAGGTGAGTAGTCATCGAACGTCTTTGTCTTCCCTTGACGTTTGCTTCCAGTTTAACCCAAATCTTGAGACACTACCTAAAACATCATTTTAAACAATCTTAGGACTTCAAGACTTCTATTTACACACATTAGGCCCTAGTTTCACCTAAGTCATTTTTGGAGGTGTTACATCATCAACCTTCATCAAGAAGGTATGAGTGTTAAGGACTACTATATAAAGTCAATTAAGTTGTCCAAATATACTTCCTCTTTGGTTTGAATGATAGGTATGAGATGATTTATTATGTAACGAGCGTGTCCAAAGAGCATGAAGAAGAATGTCGTGCGTCTATGCTATATGACAACATGGATCCCTCTAGGTTGACTGTTCATGCACAAAAAGTATAGGAGACTCGTCTAAAGGAAGAGGAATAGATAAGATAAGAAGGTAAGATCTTTTGAAATTGGTTCTTGTAAGAGTAGGTTTGACATTCAAGAAAAGCGTATGTTAAAGAAGAGGTTTCCAAACAAAGTTCCTTATAATTTGTCCAAGACTCGCAATGATAGGGTGTCTAACTTTAAATATCAAAAGGGGAGAAATGTTGATTCACCAAGACAAAGACAAACTTGTGGAAAGTGTGGTAAAAACATGTGGGTAAATGCCTTGTTGGAACAAATAGTCTATGGTTGTGGAAAAAGTGGCCATATGTTGAAAAATTAAAATAGTGTGAATAGTCAAGGAAATGGGTATATCCATTTCTAATCAAGCTGTCCTAACCCCGAAGCTCCAAAAAGAAATTGTTTTTCAACACTCAAGGCAAGGGGTGAACAAGAGAGCTCTTCCAATATAGTGACCGGTATGTTACAAGTCTTCTCTATTAATGTTTATTATATGATTAATATAGGTGCTACCATTTATTTTGTTGCAACTTTGGTTGCTAGGAAGTTTGATATACTTCCCGATATTTTTATTGAATCTTTTTCAGTTTGCACTCCAATGGGTTACTTATTATTGGAAAAACAGTCTATAGGAAATGTCCTGTAATGTTGACCAATAGAGTTACTCTTGTTGATTTTGAAGAACTTGACATGTTTGATTTGTATATAATTTTTGTTATAGATTTGCTTCATACTTGTTTTGCTGCCATATATTTTAGAATAGGGTAGTGAAGTTTCAAGTTTCAAATGAACCAACTTTAGAGTGGATGGGGGGAAATTATATTAAAGGGGTCAAATTATTTCTTGCTTGAAGGCTTGTAAGATGATAGCGAAGGGTTGTATATACCATGTGGTAAGGTTTAAAGATCTAGAATATGAAACTCCTTCAATTGAGTAAGTCCCTAGAGTGAAGGAATTTCAAGAGGTCTATCCTGATAACCTTCCCGGTGTTCAACTGAAGGATTTACTAGACAAGGGTTTCATTCAACCTAGTTTTTCTCCATGGGGTTCTTTGGTCTTTTTTGTGAAGAAAAAGGATGGATCCCTTAGGATGTGGATCGATTATCGTCACCTTAACAAAGACATCATGAAGAACAGGTATCCTCTCTATCAGATTGATGATCTATTTGATCAACTCCAACGTGCTAGATACTATTCCAAGATTGACTTAAGTATTGGATATCACCAACTTTGGGTGAGAGGAGAAGACATTCCCAAAAAAAATTTGCTAACTAGATATGGTCACTATGAATTTCTCGCGATGTCTTTTGGGTTAACAATACCTTGGAGGAGTTATGAACCTAATTAATAGAGTTTTTCGAGATTAGCTCGACTCATTTATGGTTTTGTTCATTGATGATATTTTGATATATTTCGAGATTGAAAATGAGTATGAAAGTCACTTGAGGTTGGCCTTGCAAGTCCTCACAGAACACCAACTTTATGCCAAATTTAGTGAGTGTGAATTTTGGTTGAGGTCGGTTGCTATTCTTGGCCACATTATCTCTGGTAAGGATGTAGAGTTTTATCCGAAGAAGATGGATGCTGACAGAAATTGGTCAACAACTTTGACTCCTACCGACATAAGAAGTTTCTTGGGACTATTTGTGTACTATAGGAGGTTTGTTCAGGGATTTTAATGTATTGCTTCTCAACTGACCCCTTGACACAAAAGAAAGTGAAGTTGTAGTGGTAAGAAGCTTGTGAAAAAGGTTTCCAATATTTGAAAGATAAGATTATCTTCCTCCAGTGTTGACTTTACCGGAGGGTAATGAAGGTTTTGTTGCGTATAGTTATGATTCCCGAGTGGCCTTGGGATGTGTCCTCATACAATATTGCAAAGTTATAGCATATGCCTCTAGGAAACTCAAAGTTCATGAAAAGAATTATCCAACTAATGACCTTGAATTAGTGGCCATAGGTTTTGCCTTGAAATTATGGAGACATTAATTTTGTGTGTTCATGTTGATGTGTAAACTAACCATAAAAGTCTTCAATATGTGTTTACGCAAAATAAATAGAATCTCAGACAGAGAAGATGGTTAGAACTTTTGAAGGATAAGGACATGAGGGTCTTTTACAACCCAAGCAAGGACAATGTTGTTACGGATGCTTTTGGTTGTATGACTTTGGGTACTGTATCTCATGTATAACAAGAAAACAAAGAACTATTGAAAATGTTCGTATGTTGGCTCTCTTAGGTATGCGGTTCGATGATTCTCTAAATGGTTGTTTCATCGTCCATTATAACTTTGAGTCATCATTAGTTGTGGAGGTGAAATCTAAGAAACATCTTGATCCTATATCGATGGAGTTGAGGGAATCGGTACATAGTAAGCTTAATGAGGCATTCTCCCAGGGGGGGATGGTGTTCTTAGGTACAAAGAAATGTTATGTGTACGAGATGTTAAGGATTTGAGAAATCAAATTATAGAAGGACCCATGGTTCCAGTTATTCTCTACATCAAGGTTCCACGAAAATGTATCATTACATTAGAAAGGTCTATTGGTGTAATGGTTTAAACAAGGACATAGCAGAGTTTGTTACTAAGTGTCAAAAATTGCCAACAACTAAAAGCCGAGCATCTAAAATCCGGTGTTTTAACCCAAATCATGGATGTTCCTACTTGGAAATCGGCAGACATCAATATGGACATTGTTGTTGGGTTGCCTCATACCTGGAGGAAAAAAGATTCAATATGGGTTATTGTGGATAGGCTTACCAAGTCTTCCCACTTTATCCCCCTTAAGTCTACATATACGGATGATGATTATGCAAGAATCTACATTAATGAGATTGTGAGTCTTCATGGGTTTTCTTTGTGTAACGACCTGTTTAGTCGTTTTAAGCAGCAGATTTTATTTCTGGAAAAACTGTGTGAGTCGACGGAACCCACGACGGACCGTCATGGGCACGACGGGCCGTCGAGGGTGTCTCGTTCCAAAAGACTTAGACTTCTGAAATTTGGGTACTGAAATCGACTCTCTGAACTT
>NC_028646.1:18568915-18576487 GCF_001406875.1 Solanum pennellii
CCTTGAAGTTCCGGCATGGACTAGCTTTTGTTTATTTTAGTTTCTTAGAATACTCTTAGTTTAGTAATTTGATCATAGATGTTCTTGTGGTGATGACTTCCAGATTTTGGGGAATAATAGATGTTGAATTTTAGAAGTTATTGAATTGTCTTTTTATTAATGAGTTTAAGTCTTCCGCATTACTTTCTGTCGATATTAAATTGAAATGTTAAGGTTTAGATTGATGGTTCGCTCACATAGGAGGGTAAGTGTGGGTGCCAGTCGCGGCCCGGTTTTGGGTAGTGACACTTTGTCCATCTTTTAGGATAGAGATGCCCAATTCACTTTTCATACTCAGACAGATGGTCAAGCTTATTCTTACCATCGCTGTTAAACTATCTTCTAATTTTGGTGTTTCCTGTTCTAGCATTAAATACAAGTTATTTCCTATTTTTTATATCGTCTTCCTAAATTTGAAAATATTATTTTTATTACCAGTCCGTCTTGATTTTCATAAGTTTTTTCGTCTACTGCAAATTCTTCTTTATTCATTATAATTCATGTTGTAATTTATATTCAAAGCAATTTATTTGTATTTCTAGCATAAATATAACTTTTCTTTGTGTTAATATCGATTTATTACATACTCCTGCTAACATATTTTCTTCTACTCTTTCTTTTCTATATTTTAACTCTTGTCGTTTTTCAATTATATTTTCTATCAGTTGTTGCTTATATTTTTCTTTGTTCATATTGTTATTTCAGATAACAAACATATTTATATTCTATTTTAGAAATTATATCTATCAAAGGATTTGTCTTGCTAGTATTTGTTTTAGTAAGTTGTAATAATTCATATTCTATAAATAAAGTTTTTAACTGTTTCTGTATCTTTCATATTTTTCTTTCTATCTTAGTTTTTGTTATGGTAGTTACTTTATTTGTTGTCGGACTGTTCTTCATGATTTTAAGAATAAAATATTTTTCCGTAATATTCTTTTTTAAGTAGATCTAATCGTTGAATTTCATTAGCGTTATTTGCAATATATTTTAAATATTTATTTTTCTCGAGTTCTTAAATACTTGTACAAATTTTCAATTAGTAGCTTTTAAAGTAGTTCTATTTCTTCCTTAGTTTCTCTCCAGAATTGTAAGTATAAATAATCAATCATTGATCTATGAATAAGTCTATATCATTATATAAATCTATGTCAAAATCATCTGGTATAATTAATTCTTCCCAACCTTGGTTGTTTCTTCGATTATCTCGTATGTCAATAATTTTTCATAAATTAATCTTTTTATATCAGTATTAAGATCTTTCAATATATAGAGTATCAATA
This sequence comes from Solanum pennellii, assembly GCF_001406875.1. NCBI lineage: Eukaryota > Viridiplantae > Streptophyta > Magnoliopsida > Solanales > Solanaceae > Solanum > Solanum pennellii. The sequence continues at coordinate 18,570,238 of NC_028646.1, forward strand.
TCTTGTAATTAGTATCATCATCTAGTAAATAAGTATTCATTTCAACATGTTTTTGCTAAAAAATTTATTCCTTTTAACCTCTTAATAGATTATACTTATTTATTATGCATTAATAATGATTTAATAATCATCTTGTCTTGTCACTACTACGATTTTTTTCTTTAATCAGTTACCCCAACAACGCCTCAACTCTGTTTACTCCCCTAATCGGCCTTCTTGCCTACCGGTTTCAACTTTAGGATGGCATAGTCTGGGCATACTTACTCGCAGAATATTTCCGAAGCAAACTTTCTAAAGATTGTTATTATAACATTATTAAAACATGATAAAAAATTATAATCAACAAGCGATTATTAGGAATAAAACAATTTAGCTACTCATGAATGTAAATGAGTATACCTGTTTTTGTAGATTTGTCATATCTGATTTGGTTTCCATAGTTTTAGTTTGAATGGCCTTTTTATTTATATTATTTTTACCTGACTGCTCTAATACCAATGGGGGTGGAAGCGGGATTTGGAAGTGGGATTAGAAGAGAATATTAAAGAGGAGAGAGCTGCTTGTAAAGGATGATTTTATTATTAGGGGAAGCCCTCTTTTTATACAAGAAAAACTTACTACTTTGGCCAAGTGGCCGACATATTCACACATTCTACTATTCTACTTTAAACATGACCCTTTTTATTTTGGCTGACACAAGAAAACAAAAGACTTTTTTTTTATTTTTTTTACTTTTCATAAAGTTACTTTTCTAAAAGTAACTTTTGACTAAGTCTATACTTGACTTAGACGTTTATTTTACAGCTAATACTGAAACAAAAACTTTACATATCTTTTCTGATGTCTATCTCATCTTCTCCTATCTTTTCTTGCAAGCTGTCTGGCTTTCTTTATTCGAATAGGACTTCGGGGACAGTATCATCTCCTTCATTACATTTCGAGCATATGTGTTGCGTATATTTGTGTGCAATTAACTTGCAGTATTTTGTTAATAATTCTTCAGAAATAAATCCTTTCTTTAGTGCTCTAGTTGTTGGTGTAGATTCTGGTTTTAGTAGAGATAAAATCCATTTCTGGACTTCTTCCATATCTGCTTGTCTTACTTCTCGCGAATTGGCGTAGATCATTAAATGGTCTCTGGAATAATAACTCCATATAGCATTTCCTTGTAAATAATTATTAGCTAATTCTTGTATGATAGTTGATAACCCAATTATTTTTTTATTTGCATAAAAACTGGGTATCTCAACTTTTGGTATCTCCGGCTATTGTCTTATCTCTTCCGGTATTATCATCTCCCGAGTTAATCCAACTTTTACTACCCGGATCATCGGTTTTATCTTACTGTAGAGTATCTCAGCTGGTGCTGTATAGAATTTAATAAAAAATAAATTTCCTTTTGTTATCTTTTTATATGTTAAAAATTATTTGTGGATCTCTGGGATTCAACTTATCTCTTCTCCTGTATATGTATAAACTGTACTCAATAATCCATAATTATAACAAGTTTTGACTAGATTGGGGTTTGTCTTTGGTTATGCAATCAGTCTGTTGTAACCTTGTAGTTTTTGGGTTTAATAATCTTGGGTCTTTTCTGTAGTCGTGGTAGATCTAGGTTTAAGGTTTAAAAAGGTTTGTATTTTGTATATATTTTCAATGTAAGTTTGGGAAATATGGTTATATATTTTCTTTTCTTTATGTAGGCTGGCTGCATATATGGATGTTTGTGGTGTTGGAGTATCTATTATTTGGTGTTTTGGAATAAATGGTTTTGCAAATAGGCTATTTAGATTTGTATTTCTTGAAGTAGTTTTTTCCATAGCTCCTGTGCTTGTACCTGCAATATTAACAACGTTGTGGGTTTTAAGGAGTTTCCCAACGTCTCCTTCTAGCTCTGGCTGTTCACCGTCTGCCGAACGACGTAGCTCCGCATGTTTATAGTTATGCTGCTGACTTATGGCTTTAGACTTCAGTATCTCTTCATTAGTCTCTAGCTTTTGTACTCTCAAGCCTATATTGTCCACTTTTGTGCAAAGTGTAGTTAAGGTTTTGAGTATATTTTCCATTGGATTATCTTGTTCGGTTTGAGTAGCTTTGTCTTGATAGGTATTCTGCAATCATATTTTTGTCAGTTTTGACTACTTCAATTGCAAATGTAAAATTCAGTATATTTAATACCAATCTTCGTATTTCTTTAATTGTGACTGAATCCTGTAATTTTCTAGTGGTCCACCATTTAACTTGTGTATTATCTGTTCTAACAATAAATTCATTGTAAACTATATATGGTTCGAATGCTAATAAACATTTATATAGTGCAAATAACTCTTCTCTATTTATTTCCCATTTTAGTTGTGCTTCTGTGTATGATCCTGAGTAATATCTGCAATGATGTTCAATCTGTACGTTATCGTATCTATATTTCAAAACTCCTCCATAACTATGGTTACTTGAGTCTGTTTCTACAATATATATAAATCGTTTATTTTCATCTGGAAAATATAGTTTCGGTAATTTTTTGCATAAATTCTTGATACGTCTTATATGTTCTTTGTCTTTATCATCAAAATGATATTCAACATCTTTCCTAAGTTTTTTATGTAATGGTTTTAGATATTCTGCTAATTTTGGTATATATTCTCTTACTAGGTTTACTATTCCTAAAAATGATAGTAATTTCTTTTTTGTATCTATATTTTCATCAAGATTAACAATCTTCTGTACTATATGTGTTTGCATTTTTATTCCATTTTTATCTATTTGTATTCCCAAGAATTCTATCTGGGGTTTCATTATTTCTGCTTTCCTTTTACTTAAACTTATGCCTGAGTGTTTAATTATATGTATGAATTTTTCTAATAACTTTATATGATCATCTTGTGTTTTCGAGTATAATAATATGTCGTCTATATAAACAATACAGTTTTCTAATTGGTTAAAATAGTTATCAATAAAATGTTGGTATTTTCCTGGTGCTTTTTTGTATCCAAACGGTAAAACATTCCATTCATAGAAACCTTGCGGTACTGTGAATGCTGTTAGCTGTTTAGATTCTTCTTCTAATTTCAAGTGATAAAATCCTGATTTACAACCGAACTTACTAAAATAGTTATATCCTTGTATCTGTCTTATTTTTAGTATCTTATTTGGTATTGGGTAATTATATGTTTTAGTTTTAGCATTTAAGTTGCGATAATCTATAACCATTCTACTTTTACCTCGTTTTTTTCACTATGTTTATTAACTATGAATACTGGACTTGTATGTTTACTATTGCTCTCTTGTATATAATTATTTTTTAACAGTTCATCTTTATGCATTTTGAGTTCTTCTAAATCATCAAAATAATATTTTTGTGGTTTTTGTGTTATTATACTATTTTCATCTATTAATTCAATTTTTACTTTTGGTCTTATGCTTTTCCCATCCTTGTAATGGATTTTCACTATATAATAATTCTAGTTGTTCGTTAATTATCTTGACTTTATCTATTGTCAATATGATAATTTCTAATTGTGTTATTTGATTTTTACTTATATTTTCCATTTCTTCGTCTATCTTTTCACTTCTTTTTATCCATTTTGTGGGTTTACGTTTCTTGTTATATACTCTTTTTGCTCCTATTTTATTTCCCCATGGTGTGGTAAACCACCAATGTGTTTTTGTTATAATATGTGGGTAAAATCTTTCTAAAAACGGCATTCCTAATAACATATGTTTTGTTGTAAATTCAAAATTATACATTTCTTCTATTGTTAGTATTTTATCCCATATTTGTGTTTTTATATTTTTTGCTTTATATGTGATCATACTACCTTCATTATTAAATCTTTTCACTACCATAGGTGTTTTTATTTTTTCCCATTTATCTTCTGGTAAACAATTATATTTACATATATTTGCTTCTGCTCCTGTATCTATCATGGGGGTATAATATCTGTTGTGGTATCCTTCTACAATAATTTTTGCAAGTATATATATTTTCATTATTCATTTTGTTCTTTTGATAATTATTTTCTTATTTTGGTAAGTTATTGTTAATTGTTCATTTTCTATATTATATGGTTTAACTTTTTCTAACCATTTTATTCCTAGAGTAATGTTTTGGCTTACTTGGTAGATTTTAAAAGGTATTACTAATGGTTTTCCTCCTATAATTATTTCTTTTTCTGTTATTTCTTCGTTTGTGGTTACTATCTCACTAGGTATCCAGGGCATAAGTGTCCTGTTTTTATAATTTCTGTTTCTAATGCTAATTCTGTCGTTATATAATTCTCTTCTTGTCCTGTGTTTATCAAAATTTTATATCTTCTTTGATCCATTATTCCTGCTATAAAATAGTGGTATGGTGTTATCTCTTCTGTATTTAAAAAATTTTGCGAGATTTCATAGTTCCTTTTAGATGTGCTCATTCTTGATGAGGTAGCTCTAGTTAATGTATTTGGTAAATTTGATGTACTTAATCTTTCTTTCACAATTTCTAAATCTTCTTCAATGCAATTTCGTTGTAACTATAGTCATTGTTGTCTATTATAGTAATTATTCTTTCAAAAGGATTTTCTATCTTTATTCTATCGATTTTATTTCTTGTTGTTACTTTATGTTTTGTTGTCAGTATATATAAGTTTTTACATCTTGCTGTAAATATTTTACTGCCAGGTGTTAGTTCTATTCCAGACATTTTCCAATATAAAACTAATGATTTATCTATATTTCTATCTGTTAATGCTACTAAGTAGTTGCCACTTATTATAAATTTAAATTTTTTGTATATTAAATTTCCTTTTACTGCACTAATTACACTTTTTTCTATAGGGTAAATAATTCTATCATCTGCTAAATATATTTCAATGGGTGTATCTATTCCTTCCCTGAAGCAATCTTTTATCAATATTTCTGTTCCTACTAAGTGTACGTATTTTATGGGTGTTTTAGCTTTTATATCTTGGATTTCTTTATTTATTATCCTCTTATTTAGAATAGGTATTTGTGCTTTTCCTTTTGTATATTTACAATCTATGATGTGTTCTTTCTGGCTAACTACATAGTATTCATCTTTTTGTCTTTTGAACCAATTTCTTAAGGTAGGTATTTCAAGTACTTTTTCAACACTTAAATCTAATTCTTTTCCTTTTATTTGTTCAAAGATTGTATTATCAAATATAATTTTTTGTTCTGATGATTCTTCATTTTGATAGTCTTCCTTAGATATTATCTTTATATCATCTTCAAACATTAGATTTCTTCGTTCATTGCATCATTATCTAGATCAATATTCGTTTCTTCATTTCCTAATTCAGTTTCTATATCCCATAATTCATATATACTATCATTTTCGCTTAATTCATAGTCTATGTAATCTATCTGCATGTATTCTTCATTATCTATAATTACTTCTGCAATTTGTTTTCTTTTTGGATTCTTAGGTAACTTACAGTCTCTAGCTAAATGTCCTATCTTTCCACAGTTGTAACAAGTACATTCTGTTAGTTTTCTTTTCGGTCTACACGGTCTTTTTATTTTATAAATTTTTACATAATATTTTTGTCTTGGTTTCTTGTATTTATATCTAGTTTTGGTTTTTCTATAATTTTTGTGTCGTTTAGGTCTTTGTTTTTTATAATATTTATCTGTACAATCAAACTGTGGTGCTATTTTATCTTTACAACATGCTAGATTTTTAATTAGTACTCTCCCCATTTTTATTTTTTCCTTATAGTTTTCACATAATTGTACAAACAATTGTTGTAGAAATTTTATTCTAGCTCCTAAAGTATCTGTTAATCCTTCATTGTTCCAATCTTTTATTTTTTTTGTACTAAATGGTTCTGGTAGTTTTGTAAAATATTGTTTTTTTATTTCTTTTGCTTCTTTTTTATCATATCATGCTTTATAATAATATTCTTTAAATGCACATGTATATTCTTCTATATAGCACATATTACATATAGCTAATTTTGTCATAAGTTGTCTATTTATTATTTTTTCTCTATTTTGTTCTTTTATTTCTGTAGTCATGCCACCAAATTCATTTCGTATTGCTAATTCATATTTATCTAGTATATCTATATTTGTTGTTGATGGAGATCCATCTATTTTCTTATCACTCCTAAGTGTTTCTAGACTTTCTGGGGGTAAATTTCCTATCCATAATTTCGTTGTTCCAACAAATGTTCTTTCTATATATCCTGGTGTTTCTTTTGTTGTTATTTTGTTATCAATTAGTTGTTTAGATATATTTCCTACCCAT
>NC_028646.1:18591494-18599675 GCF_001406875.1 Solanum pennellii
GAGAGTCGATTTCAGTACCCAAATTTCAGAAGTCTAAGTCTTTTGGAACGAGACACCCTCGACGGCCCGTCGTGCCCATGACGGTCCGTCGTGGGTTCCGTCGACTCACACAGTTTTTCCAGAAATAAAATCTGCTGCTCAAAACGACTAAACACGTCGTTACATACTTATTTCTAATTCATTCGGGTTATTTACTTGTTCTAAAAGATCTTTTTATGTTTCACTTATATCACTTATTTCTGATTTTTGATCGTTCATTGTATCTGATTCATTTATTTTGTCTATTTCAAGATTTTCATGTAATTTTTGTTTCATCTTATTTATTTCATTAGTCAATTCAAGTTCTTTATCTTGTTCTAGTTCTTTATTTTTTTTCTATTTGTTTTTCTTTTTGTTTGGTTTCATATAATAATTATAGCTCGGCTAATCTTTTTCTAGTTCACTTGTTTTTATATTTTTTAGTTCTTCTAGATGTTGTACTTCCTGTTTTGCTTGTGTTTTTATTTTCTCAATTTCTTTTGATTTATCTATTTCTTCGTTTTCCTTTGTTATTCTTACCATCGTTGTTAAACTATCTTCTAATTTTGTTGTTTCCTTTTCTAGCATTAAATACAAGTTATTTCCTATTTTTTTATATCGTCTTCCTAAATTTGAAAATATTATTTTTATTAACAGTCCGTCTTGATTTTCATATGTTTTTTCGTCTACTGCAAATTCTTGTTTATTCATTATAATTCATGTTGTAATTTATATTCAAGGCAATTTATTTGTATTTCTAGCATAAATATAACTTTTCTTTGTTCTAATATCGATTAATTACATACTCCTGCTAAAATATTTTCTTCTAGTCTTTCTTTTCTATATTTTAACTCTTGTCGTTTTTCAATTATATTTTCTATCAGTTGTTGCGTATATTTTTCTTTGTTCGTAGTGTTTTTTCAGATAACAAACATATTTATATTCTGTTTTTGAAATTATATCTATCAAAGGATTTGTCTTGCCAGTATTTGTTTTAGTAAGTTGTAATAATCCATATTCTATATATAAAGTTTTTAACTTTTTCTGTATCTTTCATATTTTTCTTTCTATCTTAGTTTTGGTTATGGTAGTTACTTTATTTGTTGTCGGATTGTTCTTCATGATTTTAAGAATAAAATATTTTTCCGTAATATTCTTTTTTATGTAGATCTAATCGTTGAAATTCATTAGCGTTATTTGCAATATATTCTAAATATTTATTTTCTCGAGTTCTTAAATACTTGTACAAATTTTTAATTAGTAGCTTTTCAAGTAGTTCTATTTCTTCCTTAGTTTCCCTCCAGAATTGTAAGTATAAATAATCAATCATTGATCTATGAATAATTCTAGATCATTATATAATCTATGTCAAAATCATCTGGTATAATTAATTCTGCCCAACCTTGGGTTGTTTCTTCGATTATCTCGTATGTCAATAATTTTTCATAAATTATTCTTTTTATATCAGTATTAAGATCTTTCAATATATGGAGTATCAATATCTTGTAATTAATATCATCATTTAGTAAATAAGTGTTCATTTCAACATGTTTTTGCTAAAAATCTTATTCCTTCTAACCTCTGAATAAATTATACTTATTTATTATGCAATAATAATGATTTAATAATCATCTCGTCTTGTCACTACTAAGGTTTTCTTCTTTAATCAGTTACCCTAACAGCGCTTCAAATCTGTTTACTCCCCTAATCAGCCTTCTTGCCTACCGGTTTCAACTTTAGGATGGCATAGTCTGGGCATACTTACTCGCAGAAGATTTCCGTAGCAAACTTTCTAAAGATGGTTATTATAACATTATTAAAACATGATAAACAATTATAATCAACAAGAGATTATTAGGAATAAAACAGTTTAGCTACTCATGAATGTAAATGCGTATACTTGTTTTTTGTAGATTTGTCATATCTGGTTTTCATAGTTTTAGTTTGAATGACCTTTTTATTTAGATTATTTTTACCTGACTGCTCTGATACCAATGGGGGTGGAAGCGGGATTTGGAAGTGGGATTAGAAGAGAATATTAAAGAGGAGAGAGCTGCTTGTAAAGGATGATTTTATTATTAGGGGAAGCCCTCTTTTTATACAAGAAAAACTTACTACTTTGGCCAAGTGACCGACACATTCACACATTCTACTATTCTACTTTACACATGGCCCTTTTTATTTTGACTAAGCCTATACTTGACTTAGACGTTTATTTTACATCTATTAATGAAACAAAAACTTTACATATCTTTTCTGATGTCTATCTCTTCTTCTCCTATCTTTTCTTGCAAGCTGTCTGGCTTTCTTTATTCGAATAGGACTTCGGGGATAGTATCATCTCCTTCGTTACATTTCGAGCATATGTGTTCCGGATATTTGTGTCCAATTAACTTGCAGTATTTTGTTAATAATTCTTCAGAAATAAATCCTTTCTTTAGTGCTCTAGTTGTTTGTGTAGATTCTTGTTTCAGTAGAGATAAAATCCATTTCTGGACTTCTTCCATATCTGCTTGTCTTACTTCTCGCGAATTGGCGTAGATCATTAAATGGTCTCTGGAATAATAACTCCATATAGCATTTCTTTGTAAATAATTATTAGCTAATTCTTGTATGATAGTTGATAACCCAATTATTCTTTTATTTGAATAAAAACTGGGTATCTCAACTTTTGGTATCTCCGGCTGTTGTCTTATCTCTTCTGGTATTATCATCTCCCGAGAAAATCCAATTTTTACTACATGGATCATCGGTTGTATCTCACTGTAGAGTATCTCAGCTGGTGCTGTATAAAATTTAATAAAAAATAAATTTCCTTTTGTTATCTTTTTATATGTTAAAAATGATCTGTGGATCTGTGGGATTCCACTTATCTCTTCTCCTGTATATGTATAAACTGTACTCAATAATCCATAATTATAACAAGTTTTGACTAGATTGGGGTTTGTCTTTGGTTGTGCAATCAGTCTGTTGTAACCTTGTGGTTTTTGGGTTAAATAATCTTGGGTCTTTTCGGTAGTCGTGGTAGATCTAGGTTTAAGGTTTAAAAAGGTTTGTATTTTGTATATATTTTCAATGTAAGTTTGGTAAATATGGTTATATATTTTCTTTTCTTTATGTTGGCTGGCTGCATATGTGGATGTTTGTGGTGTTGGAGTATCAATTATTTGGACTTTTGGAATAAATGGTTTTGCAAATAGGCTATTTAGATTTGTATTTCTTGGAGTAGTTTTTTCCATAGCTCCTGTGCTTGTACCTGCAATATGAACAACGTTGTGGGTTTTAAGGAGTTTCCCAACGTCTCCTTCTAGCTCTGGCTGTTTACCGTCTGCCGAACGACGTAGCTCCGCATGTTTACAGTCATGCTGCTGACTTATAGCTTTAGACTTCAGTATCTCTTCATTAGTCTCTAGCTTTTGTACTCTAAGGCCTATACTGTCCACTTTTGTGCAATGTGTAGTTAAGGTTTTGAGTATATTTTCCATTGGATTATCTTGTTCGGTTTGAGTAGCTTTGTCTTGATAGGTAGTCTGCAATCATATTTTTGTCAGTTTTGACTACTTCAATTGCAAATATAAAATTCAATATATTTAATACCAATCTTAGTATTTCTTTAGTTGTGACTGAATCCTGTAATTTTCTAGTGATCCACCATTTAACTTGTGTATTATCTGTTCTAATTCATTGTAAACTATATATGGTTCGAATGCTAATAAACATTTATATAGTGCAAATAACTCTTTTCTATTTATTTCCCATTTTAGTTGTGCTTCTGTATATGATCATGAGTAATATCTGCAATGATGTTCAATCTGTTCGTTATCGTATCTATATTAGAAAACTCCTCCATAACTATGGTTACTTGAGTCTGTTTCTACAATACATATAAATCGTTTATCTTCATCTGGAAAATATAGTTTCGGTAATTTTTTGCATAAATTCTTGATACGTCTTATATGTTCTTTGTCATTATCATCAAAATGATATTCAACATCTTTCCTAAGTTTTTTATGTAATGGTTTTAGATATTCTGCTAATTTTGGTATATATTCTCTTACTTGGTTTACTATTCCTAAAAATGATTGTAATTTCTTTTTTATATCTATATTTTCATCAAGATTAACAATCTTCTGTACTATATGTGTTTGCATTTTTTTTCCATTTTTATCTATTTGTATTCCCAAGAATTCTATGGGGTTTCATTATTTCTGCTTTCCTTTTACTTAAACTTTTGCCTGAGTTTTTAATTATATGTATGAATTTTTCTAATAACTTTATATGTTCATCTTGTGTTTTCGAGTATAATAATATGCCGTCTATATAAACAATACAGTTTTCTAATTGGTTAAAATAGTTATCCATAAAATGTTGGTATTTTCCTGGTGCTTTTTTGTATCCAAACGGTAAAACATTCCATTCATAGAAACCTTGCGGTACTGTGAATGCTGTTAGCTGTTTAGATTGTTCTTCTAATTTCAAGTGATAAAATCCTTATTTACAACCGAACTTACTAAAATAGTTATATCCTTGTATCTGTCTTATTTTTAGTATCTTATTTGGTATTGGGTAATTATATGTTTTAGTTTTAGCATTTAAGTTGCGATAATCTATAACCATTCTACTTTTACCTCGTTTTTGTTCACTATGTTTATTAACTATGAATGCTACACTTGTATGTTTACTATTGCTCTCTTGTATATAATTATTTTTTAACAGTTCATCTATATGCATTTTGAATTCTTCTAAATCATCAAAATTATATTTTAGTGGTTTTTGTGTTATTATACTATTTTCATCTATTAATTCAATTTTTACTTTCGTCTTATGCTTTTCCCATCCTTGTAATGGATTTTCACTATATAATAATTCTAGTTTTTCGTTAACTATCTTTACTTTATCGATTGTAAATATGATTATTTCTAAATGTGTTATTTGATTTTTACTTATATTTTCCATTTCTTGGTTTATCTTTTCACTTCCTTTTATTCATTCTGTGGGTTTACGTTGCTTGTTATATACTCTTTTTGCTCCTATTTTATTTCCGCATGGTGTGGTAAACCACCAATGTGTTTTTGTTATAATATGTGGGTAAAATCATTCTAAAAACGGCATTCCTAATAACATATCTTTTGTTGTAAATTCAGAATTATACATTTCTTCTATTGTTAGTCTTTTATCCCATATTTGTATTTTTATATTTTTTGCTTTATATGTGATCATACTACCTTCATTATTTAATCCTGTCACTACCATAGGTGTTTATAATTTTTCCCATTCATCTTATGGTAAACAATTATATTTACATATATTTGCTTCTGCTCCTGTAACTATCATGGGGGTATAATATCTGTTGTGGTATCCTTCTACAATAATTTTTGCAAGTATATATATTTTCATTATTCATTTTGTTCTTTTGATGATTATTTTCTTATTTTGGTAAGTTATTGTTAATTGTTCATTTTCTATATTATATGGTTTAACTTTTTCTAACCATTTTATTCCTAGGGTAATGTTTTGGCTTCCTTGGTATATTTTAAATGGTATTACTAATGGTATTCCTCCTATAATTATTTCTTTTTCTGTTATTTCATTATTTGTGGTTACTATCTCACTAGGTAATCAAGGGCATAAGTGTCCTATTTTTTTAATTTCTGTTTGTAATACTAATTCTCTCGTTATATAATTCTCTTCTTGTCCTGTATTTATCAAAATTTTATATATTCTTTGATCCATTATTCCTTCTATAAAATAGTTGTATGGTATTATCTCTTCTGTATTTAATTAAATTTGCGAGATTTCATAGTTCCTTTTAGATGTGCTCATTCTTGATGAGGTAGCTCTAGTTAATGTATTTGGTACATTTGAAGTACTTCATCTTTCTTTCCCAATTTCTAAATCTTCTTCTATGTCAATTTCTTTGTAACTATAGTCATTGTTGTCTATTATAGTAATTATTCTTTCAAAAGGATTTTCTATCTTTATTCTATAGATTTTATTTCTTGCTGTTACTTTATGTTTTGTTGTCAGTATATATATGTTTTTACATCTTGCTGTAAATGTTTTATTGCCTGGTGCTATTTCTATTCCAGACATTTTCCAATATAAAACTAATGATTTTTCTATATTTCTATCTGTTAATGCTACTGAGTAGTTGGCATTTATTATAAATTTCAATTTTTGGTATATTAAATTTCCTTTTACCGCACTAATTACGCTTTTTTCTATACGGTATATAATTCTATCATCTGCCAAATGTATTTCAATGGGTGTATCTATTCCTTCCCTGAAGCAAGCTTTTATCAATATTTCTGTTCCTCCTAAGTGTACGTATTTTATGGGTGTTTTAGCTTTTATATCTTGTATTTCTTTATTTATTATCCTCTTATTTAGTATAGGTATTTGTGCTTTTCCTTTTGTATATTTACAATCTATGATGTGTTCTTTCTGGCTAACTACATAGTATTCACCTTTTTGTCTTTTGAACCAATTTCTTAAGGTAGGTATTTCAAGTACTTTTTCAACACTTAAATCTAATTCTTTTCCTTTTATTTGTTCAAAGATTGTATTATCAAATATAATTTTTTGTTCTGATGATTCTTCATTTCGATAGTCTTCCTTAGATATTATCTTTATATCATCTTTAGACATTATATTTCTTCGTTCATTGCATCATTATCTAGATCAATATTCGTTTCTTCATTTCCTAGTTCAGTTTCTATATCCGATAATTCATATATACTATCATTTTCGCTTAATTCATAGTCTATGTAATCTATCTACATGTATTCGTCATTATCTATACTTACTTCTGCAATTTGTTTTCTTTTTGGATTCTTAGGTAACTTACAGTCTCTAGCTAAATGTCCTATCTTTCCACAGTTGTAACAAGTACATTCTGTTAGTTTTCTTTTCGCTCTATACTGTCTTTTTATTTTATAATTTTTACATAATATTTTTGTCTTGGTTTCTTGTATTTATATCTAGTTTTGGTTTTTCTATAATTTTTGTGTCGTCTAGGTCTTTGTTTTTTATAATATTTATTTATACAACCAAACTGTGGTGCTGTTTTATCTTTACAACATGCTAGATTTTTAATTAGTACTCTCCCCATTTTTATTTTTCCTTATAGTTTTCACATAATTGTACAAACCATTGTTGTAGAAATTTTATTCTAGCTCCTAAAGTATCTGTTAATCCTTCATTGTTCCAATCTTTAATTATTTTTGTGCTAAATGGTTCTGGTAGTTTTGTAAAATATTATTTTGTTATTTCTTTTGCTTCGTTTGTTTCATATCTTGCTTTATAATAATATTCTTTAAATGCACATGTATATTCTTCTATATAGCACATATTACATATAGCTAATTTTGTCATAAGTTGTCTATTTATTATTTTTTCTCTATTTTGTTCTTTTATTTCTGTAGTCATGCCACCAAATTCATTTCGTATTGCTAATTCATATTTATCTAATATATCTATATTTGTTGTTGATGGAGATCCATCTATTTTCTTATCACTCCTAAGTGTTTCTAGACTTTCTCGGGGTAAATTTCCTATCCATAATTTCGTTGTTCCAACAAATGTTCTTTCTATATATCCTGGTGTTTCTTTTGTTGTTATTTTGTTATCAATTAGTTGTTTAGATATATTTCCTACCCATAGTAAGATTGGTTTATCTATATATATGACACAATCTAGATCTAAAAAGTGATATTGCAGTTATTGGTGCGTCCATTTTTTATTTAATCTGTTGTTCCATATTACATTTGTTCTATCTGATCGTTCATAATTATCTGTATAATAAGTTGGTGCTGTCCTTCTGGGACTACTCCTAGGACTATTTTCCGGGGTTTTAACTCTTGATGTGCTAGGTTGATTTACATCTACTGTATTTATTTATAATTCTTTCGGGTTATTTACTTGTTCTAAAAGTTCTGTGTATGTTTCACTTACATCACTTATTTATGATTTTTGATGAACTAAAGTGATGTCAGAAATAAGGAGCTTTGTTGGTTTAGCTAGCTACTACCGTCGATTTGTCAAGGGATTCTCTTCTATTGCTTCCCAATTGACGAACTTGACTAAGCAGAATGTTCCATTTGTATGGTCGGATGAATGTGAGGAAAGCTTTCAGAAACTCAAGACCTTGTTGACTACTGCACC
>NC_028646.1:18606000-18606454 GCF_001406875.1 Solanum pennellii
GGTATATAGGTCTTGTCTGGTGACTTTTGTGGGGAGAAATACTCATGTAGACTTGGTTTTCTAGAAATGGGTGATTTCGATGTAATTCTGGGTATGACTTGGCTTTGTCCGAATTTTCCAATCTTAGATTGTAATGCAAAAACTGTAACATTGGCCAAGCCTGGGACAGATCCGTTAGTGTGGGAGGGTGACTACACTTCCACTCCAGTTCGTATCATCTCCTTTCTTACTGCTAAGAGAATGGTTAGTAAAGGGTGTTCAGCTTTCTTGGCACACCTCAGGGATGATACTACCCAAGTACCTTCAATTGAGTCGGTTTCGATAGTCTGTGAGTTTCCGGATGTGTTCCCTACAGACCTTCCTGGTATCCCCCGGGATAGGGATATCGACTTTTGCATTGATCTGGAGCCGGGCACTCGCCCCATTTCCATACCTCCTTATAGAATGGCTCCAG
>NC_028646.1:18611582-18647568 GCF_001406875.1 Solanum pennellii
AAATGAGTATGGTATTGAGGCTTGAGTCCTCATGTGTCAAGTTGGCGGTACTTATTAATGATTATAGAACTTGTTGTTGCTACATGTTGAGTATTGTAGTTGATTTATGATATTATCTGATATATACTGTTTTCTATTTTGAGTTGGCCGATGATACCTACTCAGTACCCGTGTTTTGTACTGACCGCTACTTGTATTTGTTTTCTTTGTTATTTGTGGAGTGCAGCAAACGTACCGTCGTCTTCAACTCAACCGCAACTCTAGCCAGTCTTCATTACACCGGGTTTCAGGGTGAGCTAATGCTTCTATCTTGGACTGGATCTTCTTCGTCATGTCTTGATGCCTTGAAGTTCCGGCATGTACTAGCTTTTGTTTATTTTAGCTTCTTAGAATACTCTTAGTTTAGTAATTTGATCATAGATGTTCTTGTGGTGATGACTTCCAGATTTTGGGGAATAATAATTGTTGAATTTTAGAAGTTATTGAATTGGTTTTTATTAATGAGTTTAAGTCTTCCGCATCACTTTCTGTTGATATTATATTGAAATGTTAGGGTTTAGATTGGTTGGTTCGCTCACATAGGAGGGTAAGTGTGGGTGCCAGTTGCGGCTCGGTTCTGGGTCGTGACAATTTCGTCTATTTCAAGATTTTCATGTAATTTTTGTTTCATCTTAGGATTACCCCATAAATGTAACCGGTGTCGTCGTCCTCTTTGAGGACTAAGACTAGCCTCTTAGTCTCATGTGATTACATTCATAGGTTGAATATGCGGAAAAATTTAAAACTTTTCATTAAATCTACTTGAAAGTTTACATAGACCTCTACATAAATATAATATATATGTGTCGAGTATACATACACCCTTCGTATAGGAAGGTTACATAGACTTCAACTTTTATTGTAAATACATATATATAAATTAGAATAATAGTCTCAAAGATTGTCTCATCTCATACCATATAAAGGATTATCACAATATGGGCATAGCCCTACATCAAATGTAAAGAAGCCACATATAGGATTATAGAAGTCATAAAAAAAGAAAGTGGAATTAACATAAAAATCTTATAAAAACAAAGAAATTTCATAGGCAAGATATACGCATCGCCCTCGAAAAGTAAGGACCTACCCATTTGGGAAAACGGATGAAATTGGTGTTAGTAATCCACATATACTAAGTATGAGACCATATTCACATATAATATCAAAACATGCTAAAAAGAGACTTTTAGTCAAAACATGCCATTTTACAAGTTTAAAAGTATCATGCTTAACTAAGCAAGTCATACCGATCGACCAAACATGCTTACTGACTCAAACAAGTAATATTTATCCCAACATACTTGAACACTTGATTAACTACAACTCTACCATCAAGGAATGACATCACAAATATGGTTAATAGTTAATCACATCATATTAAGCAATACAACTACTCATGAATACTTATCAAGCTAACAAATGCAATGGCCAAGCAAAGCTCCATAACCTTACTCAACCAATTGACTTCAACAAGAAACCATAACCAATGTCCAACTTCACATAACATAACATTTAGATATACATTTCATCTTATGTTAACAATATAACCCAATACATACTCATAAGTGAACTGACAAACATATAGTATCAACAATGTGCAAGTTCATTATGTACATATCATATATCATTATAACATAAACATATATAAGAACATCCTTCAAAGACTCCCCTCAAGACTAACTAGTGCAATGCTAGGTAGAGTCCCATACAACTACCAAGACTAAGCTAGACCCCTTAGGTTATCCAAGATAGAGCTCAAGTCCTTTAATTAATTTTACCTTTTGGAAACATCTTGCCCTAACCGGCATAGACACCATGAGGTAGTTTTGAACTTGTGACATAAAATCCTAAATCGAAAGAAGGCGGACTACTTGCCAATGTAGTACATTAACATGAAACATAGCAAATACGTGGATTCACTAGCTAGTATTCCAATGGGGGAAACATAGTTCAAGAACTAGGAGATATAGTTGTGACCCTCTTTATGCCCCATGCATTATAGTCTCCAATCTCAAGAGTAATGTAGTGTTCCCACCTTCTCTCTGTGAGAAGGGACATTCTTCAATCTAGTTAACTCGGTGATAAGCTAGAGTCCCTTTTTGAAATGTCTTTAAGGCTTTATTTATCAATTATAGCTTAGTTTGGGTCATAGGGTCTACACCTTGTATTATCATCATCATCAATAGCTCATTAAGAATTGTATGAGTATAAGTCATTTCATCACAATTCATATATGTTAGGTTAACACATTAGCATTTCATAGAATATCAAGGCACATTGATCATCATCCTTATATCACATACACCTTAATCAAACTCACAACATAGTTGATACGCTCAAACTTACTTCTCAAATAAGAAGTAAAGTGGTCGTGTCAAGTAAATAACCCAACTAGTGAGGTTGGGATCGTTCCCACGAGGAAAATAGTTTAGACTTAACTTCAATTTATTACTACTAATGTTCAGTCAATTACTTCCTTGGAAAGGAAAAATGATAAAAGGGGGGTTTCTATTCCTAAATAAATGAAAATAACTAGCGAAATAAAAAGAGACAACTAACAGCTTCGAATGTTGGAGTTTAATCAATTAAGCAAAGTAACTAGGCTTTACGTGTTCCCCACATGTTCATAACTTGATAAGTCTAACTATAACAATTCGTTCCTAGTATCTTGCATGCAAAGTTATAAGTTATGTATTTCTAAATCCTTGGTCCGGCATCTAGAAAATGTCACTCCACAACTTGGTCTGACTACGTGTGTTGTTATCCTAACCCTTATCTTTACCTCATATTAAGCATCGTATTCGATATTTGACTAAGTTATTACCTCGTACCAATCAATACTAGCATATTAGATTGTATACACTAAATCTATGTTGATAATTCTTTTCCTATTATCTACCTCCTTGGTCCGGCAAGTAGCATTAAGGCAAGTTCTAACGTTGGCCATCCGTTAAAAACACTTCTACGAGAAAGAATTATCAATACATGCAAGACACTATTCTAGAATTGTTATTTTAGTTAGGTTTTACCTCATTATTTGCCTATGAATCCCACAACCCTAGTTATGGAGTTTAGTTACCCATAGTCATTATCACAATATTCAAATATATGATATAAGAATTCATGTACTTACTTCAATGAGAAAGTGTAAAATCCGAAAGTTCACTTGATTAATCAGCAAAAGTCACCAACAATCAACGATAAAAGTCTCAAGATAATCAATAATCTCTCAAAGAGTCTACAAAATAATCAAGAGTCTCACAATATTCAAATGTCTAACAATGATCCAGAGTCTAACCTCAAAAACGAGGTTTTTCGAACTATTTATAGAAAATAAAAACCTAATTAAACAAGGACTCTATTTGCAGGAAATCCGTCAAAACGAGGCTAGATCGACGGACATCGCGACGGATCGTCATGGTCACGACGGACCGTCATGGACTCCGTCGTCCCATACTTGATGAAATTTCTTCTGCTGCTCTCTTCATTACCCTCGACGGCAGGTATGACGGATTGTTATGAGCACAACGGTCCGTTGAGGGTCTCCGTTTCAAAACACTTGAACTCTTAGAATATGGGTACTGGGCTACTTCTCTGATCTTCATGACGAACCTGCAGGGCGGACCGTCATGGCTACGACGGTCCGTCACGTTTTTCGTAACCCCACACTTTGTAAGACTTCCCCATCTTCCTTCAGCAGCTGCACTACACTGCCACCTACAGACCGTCACAAGCTCCGTAGGTGGTCTCTTTTGCATTTCTTCGCTCAAAAACCTCCGCATTCATCTTTTGACAGATTTCCTGCAAATAAGGAGAAACTTATATAAAAATTAGCACAAAAAGGATTATGGAAACACTAAACATAAGGAAAAAGTATTAATAATACCGTGAAACCACGGTATATCAACACCCTCAACTTAAATTCGTTGTTTGTCCTCAAGCGACGCACTATGACTCAATACACAATTTTTGTACAATAGTATCCATGTTTTATCCTTTGCAATCATTTGGCTATCAATCCCGATTAATCTCATAATATTTATGCATGCTATCACTATTAGGCTTGAATTATGTGGAATCAGACCATGACACAGACTCACCATGCACTAACACCTATCCCCTTCAATTTCTCACCGAGGTGCTAATATTTCCGGTAATACAAATAGTGTCCTCACTTCAAAACAAAATCCTCATTTTTCACACAATGATTTCAGTTTGAGTATAAGGATTACTTTTGAACACTCACTCTAAGAACAAATTCACACTCATTCATACCTATTTCCATAAGCTTGCCCTTATTTTCACTGCTTTATTTTCCCTATACAACCCTTAGGATCCCAATATGACTTTCTTAGCTTGTAACATAGGCTCAGGGTCAGGTAGGGTATATTTAGGTATACTTTAGTGACTTTTTGCCCTCCTTGACATATCGGCTAAACATACCATCTTCTATCTTTTTATTTTGCCCAGCTTCCCACATTCTTTCACCTTGCTGTTTTCCCTTCTTTCTTCATTTGTGTAAGTGACTCTCTTTTTTTCTTGCTTCTATATTTTTTTTTCATTTTTCCTTTTCTTTCAACTAATTTTTGAGTCACTTTACTTTTGTTTCAACTAATATTAGCCGCCCTCAACTTATGCTTTTGGCATAAGTTGAGGTGCACATGTCCAAGGAGGGACCAGGGCCAACACATTATTCCCAGAAATGATCAATTGGGGTGAGAAAGATAGGTCTAATTTAAGCTCAAATCATTTGGATCAAAGAAGGATAAATTTCATTTGGTTTTCTTTATTTAGGCTAAAAATGGGCTATATTGAATAATGGCCTATGATCCTTTCCTAATTGTCTATTACAGCTTACTTTTAGCAGGACTAACGAGGCAAGTTCTAGCTCAGTACAAATAGTGGACTATTCAAATCTTCCTCACACTCACTTGACATCTCATCACTCTACCAGATTATCAGACACCTAGTTCGAATTTTAGACTTAGGGTCATGCAGTGGTGTACCTCTATGTCATGCTTAGAGCCACACATTTATCAATTACTAAGCCTAGTCATGCTTCATTTTTCATTTTATCAGGATATCATTTTAGCCATCATGCTCCAGAATTAAACTATGTACACAAGATATAGACATGCCGATTCAACGGAAAAAGTAATCACTCTTTCGGGGAAAAAGAACACAGGCAAGAAAACCCCAAAAGAGGATAGTGAATTGGGCTACACAAACTTCACCCTAGCACTCACTTTCCATTTACCCCACCCCCAACAAAAAGACATGAAATTGTCCCCAATGCATAAAAAAAATTTAATACTAGAGTGGTAAGTGAAGCAAACTTAGGGCGCAAAGCACCGACGATCAGCAAGCTGGTGGGTCCGGTTCCCCGGAACCCACTACCTCTGTAATCTCGACACCCTCAGTGGTGTCCACAGCATCAACAACACTATCAGCAGTGCTTCCTGCTATCTCCACAGTTCTGGAGCTAGACGCCCCAGCAGCTAACTCTCCTGCTCTCATCTGACGCGCCTCCTCCTCGGCAAGCGAGGCTCTCCTCGCAGCCTCCATATCATGGCGCTCCTTCTTCCGTGCTCGCGCCTCATCCTCCTCTCGACCCCTACGCCTCTTGGCATGCTCTCGAGTGGGAGGTGGTGGAATGTATGAAGTGGCGAATAGAGCCGCCATCAATGTGTCTTCAGTATGCTCTGCAGAAGGGGCCTCAGACTCAGGCACCCAAGCCTCTAACATTGTATAAATATCTTCTCAAAGACTGTCGACCGTAGCCTGAAAGGTCGGCACATCCACCGGAGGGGCTGGTCGGGCTAGCACTCGCAACTCAAAAGCGTCCAAGCGTAGATGAACCTCAGCGATCTTCCGCTTTGTATGCTGGACCATTCTCCGCTCCAAGCGCTCTTCTGCCTCAGCAATAGACTTCTGCATCCAAGGCTGGATGTGATGCAGAAGTGTGGCCATCTGTGCCTCTAATTTCTGGACCCTATCAAGCGGGACCAGAGCGGAGAAAGGGAATGAGCGAGAGGAGCTCGGGACAGTGCTACTACCCGGGATAGACTCGACCTGGGTAGTGTCATTGGAAGCCGCCTGCGTAGCCTTCCGGGTCTGTGCTACCGGCTCAGCCAGATTGTCACCAAGAGGAGGCAACTCTGGACAGGGCCCTCTACGTGGAGCCAACTTCTTGGCCTCATCCCTGATGAGGCCGATATCAACTGTGCCCAGCGGGGTCTTGAGTTGATCAACGTGCCATATAGGCACACCGGCAGACCTGCATAGAGAAAATATCATGCACCGGAAAGGGTAAGTAGTTGTGACTTTAAAAGCCCTCTCGTGCATGACCGCCTGTAGAAGCCACGCGAAATCCACCTCGAACCCGACTATCATCGCCGCCATTAGTACTGATCGATCCCATGTGATGATATTATCAGCGGCTGTGGGGGAAAGGCAGTGGCGGACAATCAACCACAAAAACTTCACCGTGAAAGTCAGGTTGGCCTTCTTGATGGCCCCTTTCGGCTCAATCACCCAGTCGGCACCCTCTCCATCAACGGAAAAGTGCAGGGCCATCCACCTCTTTGTGGACTCTCTCAGCGATGGCTCACGCAGAAATTGGCCCTCTTTGACAATTTGCCATCGGTAGTAAAACTCGGCAGTGAGAGGGGTCCGATTAGCGTCAACATTCTCGCCGTATAGCAACCGGCGGATAGCAGGCAGGGAGATATCAACCGGAACGCCACGTACTCGGACCTACTCCAGTGGGCCTGTTTGGCGGGGGCAGCCCGCCTATCAATCTGCGAACGGAGAGTCGCTACGTAGGATGCGTAGAACTCTCGGACCAGCTCTTCACTATAACGTCCCAATGGACGTGCTGTCCACTCCAGTCGATGTCTGGTGAAGAGATTGTGGATCTCAGGCATCATCGGGAGATTTCCCGTAAGGACCCACCGCTCCAATGTAAGTGTCCGAGTCATAACTCCTTTGTCATTTAGGAACTTGGCATCGGAATAGACTTGAAACTGCCCGTCTACACACCACTGGTTGGGATGGTCGGTGACCGGGGTGAAAGCACGAGGTGGTGAACCGGGTGCGGATTCCGAACTGTCAGCCTCATCAAACGAGGCCGACGCTGCAGCGGTGGCGGGTGTGGGAACCTCAGCAGATCCAGAGGCTTCCTCCGACCACGAAACTGCTAAGGATCTAGACGCTCCTTCTTCATTAGTGGCTGACCCAGAAGGTGTGCCGGTTAGTGTGCGCTCCTCATCAGACTGGGAGGCAGTGACTACGCCGGACGTCACCTTTTTGGGTGTGGCTCTGGCAGCACGTGCAGTACGGGATGGGGTGGAAGTGCCTGGGGGCACGTACTCGGGGTCACGCTCATCATCAGAGCAAATGACCAGGCGAGCAGACGGGGCGACAGACTTCGATCGCCCGCGTGCATAGACTCGATCTTGTTTTGGTGCCATAGTAGATAGTACCTGTAAAGGATCAATATTAGTACTAGAAGGAGCAAACAAGACAAGAAAAACCATACAAAATAAATAAAAAAATTAAAATAAAATGACATTGCTATAGTAACAGTGAAACACAACGGACCAGGTGACTGTTCGTCGTGAGTACGACGGACCGTCATGGGGTCCATCGTGTCTTACTTAGACTATGTTTATATGGAGAACCCTGAAGGAGAGTCTATGACAAGTATGACAGTATGTGCAGGACGGATCGTCACAGGTACGACGGTCCGTCGTAGGTGTCCGTCAGAGGACACTTAGAAGAAATATGGAGACCCTAGGAGAGGGATCTCTGACCGTCATGACGGTCATGCAGGACGGATCGTCGAGGGTATGACGATCCATCTTAAGTGTCCGTTTGAGGACACATAGAAAAATAGAGAGAGACCCTTAGGAAAAGGGTCTCTGACAACCGGAACGGTTGTGCAGGACGGAACGTCGTAGGTATGACGGTCCGTCGCATGTGTCCGTTGAAGGACAGTTAGAAAAAGTTAGAGACCCTTAGGAATGGGGTCTCTGACAACCAGAACGGTTTTGCAGGACGGACCGTCGCGAGAACAACGGTCCGTCGCATGTGGCCACTGGTGGACACTTGGAGAAAAATTGGACAGTGGAGTGTTAAGGCGGTTGGAATGGACCCAGTGACGGTCCGTCGTGAATACGACGGTCCGTCATCGGGGTCTCGTTCTGTAACTCAGTGACAGAACTGGAGATGCCCCATTCATCCCCTATGACCCAAATCGAATTGGTAGTGTTTTGACCTACATTTGTCTTACCCAATTACCTGGTAAACTAGCAATGCTAAGGCACATATTTCTAGGGTTTTAACACGGCAATTTCGGGAATTTTTTTAACCTAGGTCAGACAAAATTTGATTAAGAATGAACGTATCAAGAAGAACTAGACTACTAATAATTGATAAACAAAAATTCAATATAAATGAGTAGAAATCAGAGACACATACCTGAGAATTTGAGAAAAACAAGAGGGAAAAGGTACTTGGTGATCAAGAAGACACCCACAACAGCAGCTCCGACTAGTAGATGAGGAATTTTAGGACTTTGGAGAATTTGGGGAAAATGATTGGTTGAAGAGGGAGATGATTTTGGAAGTTGAAAAGGGAGGGAAGTAGGAGGAAGAGTGAAGGAATGGGGTGAAATGAAGGGTTGGGGGTTTTATATGTTGAATTTTTTTAAATACCCCTAGCCAGGTCGGGTCAGGTACGCCTCATTAATGATGCAACGAGTCCCCGATGACGGTCCATGTCATTTGTGACGGTCCGTCGTTGGTTCCGTCGCGTGTGCCCTAGTTTGAAAAAAACAGAAAGACGTACCTGGCACGACGGATTCATGCGACGGTCCGTCACAGTAGACACGGACCGTCGCTGTATCCGTCAGTGACTGCGGCAGGGTAATTTTCAGCAGAATTTCTTGGTGATGTGTCTGCAAATTTAATACCCATTAGTAGAAAATGCTACCATTACTAGAAATTAAAACTACAAGTTTTGGGTTGCCTCCCAACAAGCGCCTGATTTAACGTCACGGCACGACTGAGGACACTTGATTACTCAGCCTTCATCAAGATGGTATGCCTCTATCGCTTCATTGACCGATGCAGTATGCCAAGAATAGAGCTTTATTTATTCTCTATTCACCTTAAACCTCACTCCTTCCTTGGTTTTTAACTCAACTGCTCCATGAGGGATACTTGGGTGATCAAGTAAGGGCTAGTCCGTTTGGACTTGAGCTTGATCGGAAGACAAGGCGACCCAGATCTGTCTAAAAGCACAACATCCCCAACCATAAATCTCCTTCTTCATCTTTTCTTTGTGGGATATGGCGGATACCGATTGGAGCACACCACTCTGCCTCATGGTCCTACAAACGTTGAAGGTTGCTTCTTCATTGTTCAACCGAAATTTCATCCTCCCCTTTTCCATATCAACTAAGGCTCTATCGGTAGCAAGGAATGGCCTCCCAAGAATAATAGGCACTTCAAAATCGACTTCACAATCAAGAATAATAAAATCTGCCACAAATATGAATGACTCCACTTTTACTAGCACATCATGGAGTATCTCTATTGGCCTTTTCACTGTTCGATCAGCCATCAGTAGCCGCATCGCAGTGGGTTTTGGGTCACCCATACCCAAATTCTTGTAAATCGAGAGGGGCATGAGATTTATGCTTGCCCCCAGATCACATAATGCTTTCGCAAAATGTAATGACCCGACTGTACAAGAAATAGTGAACGCACCCGGATCTTCTTTCTTTTTTACGAGAGATCTTGTAGCAATAGCACTACAATGCTGCATCTATCATCATCCTCAAAAGTGACCGATCTTTTCGTTGTAACCAGATCTTTCATAAACTTGGCATAACCGGGAATTTGTTCAAGAGCTTCTACCAAAGGGACATTGATAGAAAGCTGCTTCTGCATTGTTATAAAACGCCGATATTGTCCATCCTCGGTCTTTTTCTCTAATCTCTGAGGGAAAGGTGGTGGTGGTCAAGGCATGGGAATTACCTTCATAGGGACTTCTGCATCTTTTCCAGCGCTCTCTTCTGCTTCACCATTACCCTTTACCACCTTATCATCATCCTTTCTCACCTTTTCCTCATTAGACGGCGTAGGTGGGTCAATGGTTTGCTTACCACCCCGAGTAGTGATTGCCATACAGTGTGCATCATTTTTCGGATTTTGGACAGTGTTGCTAAGAAGAGTGCCCGGTTGCCGTGTGCTCACAGTCGCAGATAATTGGGCCATTTGCAACTCGATCTGCTTAATCGATATTGCATGTGTATCGACTTTTTGCCCAATACCTGCTAAATCACACCTTAACTCTTTAATGTGCTCATCACTAGCACCGAACCTCCTCATCATTTTGTGCAACATATCCTCAACTTGCGTTATACTATCTCCACCATCC
Source organism: Solanum pennellii (assembly GCF_001406875.1). Taxonomy (NCBI): domain Eukaryota; kingdom Viridiplantae; phylum Streptophyta; class Magnoliopsida; order Solanales; family Solanaceae; genus Solanum; species Solanum pennellii. The sequence goes on from NC_028646.1 coordinate 18,622,071, forward strand.
CTAGGAGTAACTTCACGTTTTGAGGGGGGACATAGGGCCCATTCCTATCATTTCTGTTACCGTGGTTACCCATGATGAAGTTGTTTTCATGGTTGTAGTTTCCATCTCTGACATAATGACCCTAACGGTTGTAGTTACCATAGTTCCGACCTTGGTTCCCTTGACCTTGGCGCCAATTATCCTTATTTGAGCCTTGGGCGCTCGGTCGAACACCCCCCGTCTGTTCATTTACTGCATAGAAGTCCCCCACATAATAGCATTCATCAGTAGGAGGTAGTGGTTTAGGAAAGTAGATAACTGCATTTATCTTTTCTGCATCCCAGTGATATGTTTTATTACCAACCCAAGCTCAGTTCTCATCTGAGCCATTTCTTCACGAATATCATCTGTGGCTGGGATGTGAGTGGACTGTACTGCGAAGGTATTTCTCCCGGTATCTGACTTCCTAGTACTCCAAGCTTTATTATTCCGGGATTTTTTTCTCTAATTTTTAAGCAATCTCAGCATAAGGACACTCCCTTTAAGATCCACCTGCTATAGTGTCCAACACCGCTTTATTATTATCATCCTGTCCCCGATAGAAGTATTCCTTCAGTGACTCATCATCTATACGGTGATTTGGGACGCTTCTCAAGAACGAGGTGAATCTATCCCAAGAACTACTAACTGACTCTCCTGGTAGTGCCACAAAGTTGTTCACTCTGTCTTTGTAGTTTAGTTTCTTGGAGACCGGATAGTAGCATGCTAAGAAAACATCCCTTAGTTGGTTCCTTGTGAAAATTGAGTTGTAAGGGAGCTCAGTGAACCATATAGCAGCCTCTCCCGTCAGTGAGAGAGGAAACACTCTAAGCCCTATTACATCCAAGTCCAAGTCAGGCCTCCCTACACAGCTTTTACGCACTCCCCTTACCTTAGCTATATGGGCATGTGGATCCTCAGAAGATAGCCCTGAAAACAAACCTCTGGCAGTGAGCATTTGCATCAGGCTACTAGTTACCACGAAGGTGTGGCCTGGTGGTAGAGGAGGCAAGACAAGTGGCCCATCGGAGTCTGCTATGTTGTCATAGCCTCTGTAGTATTCTTGGGGCCGTGGAGCGGAATTTTGTCCCCTCTGTTGGTGTTCACCCGGAGCATCGGGTAACAACTGACCATGAAAATCAACCGGAGCTGGGATGTTCTTGTTTGGATCATCATCATTGATTCCCAAGTTTCGATTCATGTTGTGTAGTGTACTCTCTAATTCGTGATCGTAGGGAAACAAGGGTTCTCTTCCTCTCCGTGTATTTGGCATACAAGGAGGATGGTTCTGCAAGAATCAAAAACAATAAAACAAAGTAAAATCAAGAAAATATCAACTAAACTATAGTAATAAGTTCAAGTTAATCTAAAAGCTATATTCCCCGGCAACGGCGCCAAAATTTGATACGCTCAAACTTACTTCTCAAATAAGAAGTAAAGCGGTCGTGTCAAGTAAATAACCCAACTAGTGAGGTTGGGATCGTTCCCACGAGGAAAATAGTTTAGACTTAACTTCAATCTATTATTACTATTGTTCAGTCAATTACTTCCTTGGAAAGCAAAAATGATAAAAGGGGGGTTTTCTATTTCTAAATAAATGAAAATAACTAGCGAAATTGAAGGAGACAACTAACAGCTTCAAATGTTGGAGTTTAATCAATTAATAAAAGTAACTAGGGTTTACGTGTTCCCCACAGGTTCATAACTTGATAATTCTAACTATAACAATTCTTTCCTAGTATCTTGCATGCAAAGTGATAAGTTATGTATTTCTAAATCCTTGGTCCGGCATCTAGAAAATCTCACTCCGCACCTTGGTCCGGCTACGTGTGTTGCTATCCTAACCCTTATCTTTACCTCATATTAAGCATCGTATTCGATATTTGACTAAGTTAATACCTCGTACCAATCAATACTAGCCTATTAGATAGTATACACTAAATCTATGTTGATAATTCTTTTCCTATTATCTACCTCCTTGGTCCGGCAAGTAGCATTAAGGCGAGTTCTAACGTTGGCCATCCGTTAAAAAGGCTTCTATGCGAAAGAATTATCAATACATGCAAGACACTATTCTAGAATTGTTATTTTAGTTCGGTTTGACCTCATTATTTGCCTATGGTTCCAACAACCGTAGTTATGGAGTTTAGCTACCCATAGTCATAATTACAATATTCGAATATATGATATAAGAATTCATGTACTTACTTCAATGAGAAAGAGTAAAATCCGAAAGTTCACTTGATTAATCAGCAAAAGTCACCAACAATCAATGATAAAAGTCTCAAGATAATCAATAATGTCTCATAGAGTCTACAAAATAATCAAGAGTCTCACGATATTAAAAGGTCTAACAATGATGCAGAGTCTAACCTAAAAAATGAGTTTTTTCGAACTATATATAGAAAATAAAAACCTAATTAAACAAGGACTCTATTTGCTGGAAATCTGTCAAAACGCGGTTGGACGACGGACATCGTGACGAATCATCGTCGTCACGTCGGACCGTCATGGACTCCCTCGTCCTATACTTGATGAAATTTCTTATGCTGCTCTCTACATTACCCTCGACAGCAGGTATGACGGATCGTTACGAGCACAACGGTCCGTCGAGGGTCTCCGTTTCAAAACACTTGAACTATTAGATTATGGGTACTGGGGTTACTTCTCTGATCTTCATGACGAACCTGCAGGACGGACCGTCATGGCTACGACGGTCCGTCACGTTTTCCGTAACCCCACACTTGGTAAGACTTCCCCATCTTCCTTCAACAGTTGCACTACGCTGCCACCTACGGGCCGTCACAAGCATGACGGACCGTCACAAGCTCCGTAGGTGGTCACTTCTGCATTTCTTCGCTCAAAAACCTCCGCATTCATCTTTGGACAGATTTCCTGCAAATTAGGAGAAACTTATATAAAAATTAGCACAAAAAGGCTTTTGGACACACTAAACATAAGGAAAAAGTATTAATAATACCGTGAAACCACAGTATATCAACACCCCCAACTTAAATTCTTTGTTTGTCCTCAAGCGACGCACTATGACTCAATACACAATCTTTGTACAATAGTATCCATGTTTTATCCTTTGCAATCATTTGGCTATCAATCCCGATTAATCTCATCATATTTATGCATGCTATCACTATTAGGCTTGAATTATGTGGAATCAGACCATGACACAGACTCACCATGCACTAACACCTATCCTCTTCAATTTCTCACCGAGGTGCTAATATTTCCGGTAATGCAACTAGTGTCCTCACTTCAAAACAAAATCCTCATTTTTCACACAATGATTTCAGTTTGAGTATAAGGATTACTTTTCAACACTCGCTCTCAGAACAAATTCACACTCATTCATACCTATTGCCATAAGCTTGCCCTTATTTTCACTGCCTTAAGTTCGCTATACAACCCTTAGGATCACGATAGGACTTTCTTAGCTTGTAACATACGCTAAGGGTCAGGTAGGGTATATTTAGGTATACTTTAGTGACTTTTTGCCCTCCTTGACTTATCGGCTAAACATACCATTTTCTATCATTTTATTTTGCCCAATTTCACACATTCTTTCACCTTGCTATTTTCCCTTCTTTCTTCATTTGTGTAAGTGACTCTCTTCTTTTCTTGCTTGTATATTTTTTTTGTTTTTTTTCATTTTTACTTTTCTTTCAACTAATGTTTGAATCACTTTACTTTTGTTCTTTCTCTCTCTTTATTCTTTCAACCCCACTTTCAAGAGCATTCCTCATAATAGCCACCCTCAACTCATGGCTTTGCCATGAGTCAAAGTACACAATACCCAAAGTTGGGTCAGGGCATAAAAAGGTTGTTTACTGCATTAGCCACCCTCAACTTATGCTTTTGGCATAAGCTGAGTTGCACATGTCCAAGGAGGGACCAGGGCCAACACATTATTCCCAAAAAAGATCAGTTGGGGTGAGAAAGAAAGGTCTAATTTAAGCTCAAATCATTTGGATAAAAGAAGGATAAATTTCATTTGTTTTTCTTTTATTTAGGCTAAAAATGGGCTATATTGAATAATGGCCTATGATCCTTTCCTAATTGGCTATTACAGCTTACTTATAGCAGGACTAACGACGCAAGTTCTAGCTCAGTACAAATAGTGGACTATTCAAATCTTCCTCACACTCACATGACATCTCATCACTCTACCAGATTATCAAACACCTAGTTCGAATTTTAGACTTAGGGTCATGCAGTGGTGTACCTCTATGTCATGCTTAGAGCCACACATTTATCAATTACTATGCCTAGTCATGCATCATTTTCCATTTTATCATGATATCATTTTAGCCATCATGCTCCAGAATTAAACCATGTACACAAGATATAGACATGCCGGTTCAATGGAAAAAGTAATCAGTCTTTCGAGGAAAAAGAACACAGGTAAGAAAACCCCAAAAGAGGATAGTGAATTGGGCTACACAGACTTCACCCTAGCACTCACTTTCCATTTACCCCACCCCCAACAAAAAGACATGCAATTGTCCCCAATGCATAAAAAAATTTAAATACTAGAGTGGTAGGTGAAGCAAACCTTGGGCGCAAAGCGCCAACGATCAGCAAGCTGGTGGGTCCGGTTCCCCGGAACCCACTACTTCTGTAATCTGGACACCCTCAGTGGTGTCCTCAGCATCAACAGCACTATCAGCTGTGCCTCCCGCTATCTCCACAGTTCTGGAGCTAGACGGCCCAGCAGCTAATTCTCCTACTCTCATCTGACGATCCTCCTCCTCAGCAAGCGAGGCTCTCCTCGTAGCCTCCATCTCACGATGCTCCTTCTTCTATGCTCGCGCCTCATCCTTCTCTCGACCCCTACGCCTCTTGGCATGCTCTCGAGGGGGAGGTGGTGGAATGTCTGAAGTGGCGAATAGGGCCGCCATCACTGTGTCTTCAGCAGGCTCTGCAGAAGGGGCCTATGACTCAGGCACCCTAGCCTCTAAGATCGTATCAATATCCTGCTCGAAGACTGTCGACCGTAGACTGAAGGGTCGACACATCCACCGGAGGGGCTGGTCGGGCTAGCACTCGCAACTCAAAAGAGTCCAAGCGCTGATGAACCTCAGCGATCTTCCGCTCTGTGTACTGGACCATTCTCCGCTCCAAGAGCTCTTCTACCTCAACAATAGACTTCTGCATCCAAGGCTGGATGTGATGCAGAAGTGTGGCCATCTCTGCCTCTTATTTCTGGACCCTAGTAAGCGGGACCAGAGCGGAGAAAGGGGCTGAGCGAGAGGAGCTCGGGGCAGTGCTACTACCCGGGATAGACTCGACCGGGGTAGTGCTAGTGGAAGCCGCCTGCGTAGCCGTGCGGGTCTGTGCTACAGGCTCAGCCAGATTGTCACCAAGAGGAGGCAACTCTGGACGGGGCCCTCTGCGTGGAGCGAACTCATTAGCCTCATCACTGATGAGGTCGATATCAACTGTGCCCAGCGGGATCTTGAGTTTATCAACGTGCCATATAGGCACACCGGCCGACCTGCATAGAGAAAATATCATGCACGGGAAAGGGTAAGTAGTTGTGACTTTAAAAGCCCTCTCGTGCATGACCGCCTGTAGAAGCCACGCAAAATCCACCTCAAACCCAGCTATCATCGCCGCCATCTGTAATGCTCGATCCCCTGTGACGATATTATCACCGGCTGCGGGGGAAAGGCAGTGGCAGGCAATCAACAACAAAAACTTCGCCGTGAAAGTCAGGTTGGCCTTATTGATGGCCCCCTTCGACTCAGTCACCCAGTCGGCACCCTATCCATCAACGGACAAGTGCAGGGCCATCCACCTCTTGGTGGTCTCTCTCAGTGATGGCTCACGCAGAAATTGGCAATCTTTGACAATCTGCCATCGGTAGTCAAACTCGGCAGTGAGAGGGGTTCGATTAGCGTCAACATTCTTGCCGTATAGAAATCGGTGGATAGCAGGCAGGAAGATATCAACTGGAACGCCACGTACTTGGACCTGCTCTAGTGGGGCCTGTTTAGCGGGGGCAGCTCGCCTATCAATCTGCGATCGGAGAGTCGCTACGTAGGATGCGTAGAACTCTCGGACCAGCTCTTCACTAAAACTTCCCAACGGACGTGCTGTCCACTCCAGTCGATGTCTGGTGAAGAGATTATGGATCTCAGGCATCGTCGGGAGACTTCCCGTAAGGACCCGCCTCTCCAATGTATGTGTCCGAGTCATAACTCCTTTGTCATTCAGGAACTTGGCATCGGAATAGACTTTAAACTGCCCGTCTACACACCACCGGTTGGGTTGGTCAGTGACCGGGGTGAGAGCACGAGCTGGTGAACCGGGTGCGGATTCTGAACTGTCAGCCTTATCAGACGAGGCCGACGCTGCAACGGTGGCGGGTGCGGTAACCTCAGCAGATCCGGAGGCTTCCTCCGACCACGAAACTCCTAAGGAGCCAGACGCTCCTTTTTCATTAGTGGTTGACCCAGAAGGTGTGCCGGTCAGTGTACGCTCCTCATCAGACTCGCAGGCATTGACTACGCCGGACGCCACGTGTAGCTCTGGCAGCACGTGCAGCACGAGATGGGGTGGAAGTGCCTGGGGGTACGTACTCGGGGTCACGCTCATCATCAGAGCCAATGACTAGGCGAGCAGACGGGGAGACAGACTTCGATCGCCCGCGTGCATAGACTCGATCTTGTTTTGGTGCCATAGTAGATAGTACCTGTAAAGGATCAATATTAGTACTAGAAGGAGCAAACAAGACAAGCAAAACCACAAAAAATAAATAAAAAAATTAAAATAAAATTACATTGATATAGTAACAGTGAAACACAACGGAGCAGGTGACGGTTCGTCGTGAGTACGACGGACCGTCATGGGCTCCGTCGTGTCTTACTTAGACTATGTTTATATGGAGAACCCTGAAGGAGAGTCTCTGACAAGTATGACGGTATGTGCAGGACGGACCGTCACAGGTACGACGGTCCGTCGTAGGTTTTCGTCAGAGGACACTTGAAAAAAATATGGAGACCCTTAGGATAGGGATCTCTGACCACCGAAACGGTCATGCAGGACGGAACGTCACAGGTAAGAAGGTTCATCGTAGGTGTCTGTTAGAGGACACATAAAAGAAATATGGAGACCCTTAGGAATGGGGTCTCTGACAACCAGAACGGTTGTGCAGGACGGGCTGTCATGGGAACAACGGTCCGTCGCAAGTGGCCGTTGGTGGACACTTGGAGAAAAATTGGACAGTGGAGTGTTAGGGCGGTTGGAATGGACCCAGTGACGGTCCGTCGTGAATACGACGGTCCGTCATCGGGGTCTCGTTCTATAACTCAGTGATAGAACTGGAGATGCCCCATTCATCCCCTATGACCCAAATCGAATTGGTAGTGTTTTGACCTACATTTGTCTAACCCTATTACCTATTAAACTAGCAATGCTAAGGCACTTATTTCTAGGGTTTTAACAGGGCAATTTCGGGAATTTTTTTAACCTAGGTCAGACAAAATTTGATAAAGAATGAACGTATCAAGAAGAAGTGGACTACTAATAATTGATAAACAAAAATGCAATATAAATGAGTAGAAATTAGAGACACAGACTCTATACCATTTTAGGCCTACAGCTACACTAAATCTGAGCAACGCTTGAAAAGTGTTGCCTAAAATATATTTGGGAACACTTTTTAAATGTAGCCTAATTTTTTAACTTGTCGCAACGATAATATTGGCAACACTTATAAAGTGTACCATTTAATGATATAGACTACACTTTATAAGCGTTGTCATAGTATGAAATAAATGGCAACAATTATGTATATATATGGCCACACTTTTAAAGGGTCCTATTTTTATTATTGTAAAAACAACACTATAGAAGTGTCGCCTGAAATTTTTCACTAAAATATTTGATTCCCTCCAACATTTTGAACTCCCCCTTCAATTATTTTTGTCCAAAAAAAAAATTAATAAAACATTATTAAAAACTTTTTTATGTGGCAATTGGAAAACAAATTGGGGTTTAGAACACAACGCTGAAGAGTAGAACACAACGCAGGTTCTTTCCTATATGAAAAAGCACACAATTTTTCTTCTCCAAAACTTTAAATCGAAGAGTAGAAGATGGAGATCGAAGAGAGGACGTTGAAGACTGAAGAGAAGAGCTGAAAATGAAAAGAGATGAGTTAATATTCTCTTCTCCAAAATCGGAATAGCTGAGTTAAGTTGAGCTAATGCTGATGAACTAGGGATCGATCGAGGAGCTGAAGATTGAAGAACTGAAGCTTAAAAGAAACTTCATCAAGCATAAGTACCAATATCATACAGCTTAAATTCCTTTTCACTCTCTTCTAATCATCTAGTACTAAAAATAGTCAATTAATTGAATTTTTGTTTTGTGTTTAGAAGTAATTGATTAGTTTGGGATTGTTATTGCTGAAGAATCGAAGAGCACTGCGATTTCTCTGAACATGAACTGAAGAAGACGATTTTCCTCTCAGCTTCGTTGTTCAAGATTGGAGAGCTGAAGAAGACGATTTTCTTCAAAGATTTCTGGGTAAACTTCTATTCCATCAGATTCCCTTTTGAAAATTGAAAGAAAATGCTTCACAAATCAACTTGCCTCATGTCTTAAAGCTTTAGGTTGTTGGAATAGACTTTATCAGGTAAGAGATTTTACCTTCAAAAGTCTAAATTATAAGTTTAAGATTTTGATATTCTTGTGTGTCAGTCAAAAATTTGTTTATAGGAAATCTGTCAAAACACGACTTGGTCGACGGACCTCGCGACGGGACGTCGTGGTCACGACGGTCCGTCGTGGACCTCGCGACGGGCCGCCGTGGACCTCGCGACGGGCCGTCGTATTCATGAGAGGCCGTCTTGGTCATGACGGGCCGTCGTGGTCATGACGGGCCGTCGTGGTCATCTGTCGTGGTCATGACGGGCCGTCGTGGACTCCGTCGTCCTATACATGCAAGTTTCTTCTGCTACTTCTCTGATCTTCATGAAGAACATGCAGGACGGACCGTCGCGGGAACAACGGTCCGTCGCATGTGGCCGTTGGTGGACACTTGGAGAAAAATTGGACAGTGGAGTGTTAAGGCGGTTGGAATTGACCCAGTGACGGTCCGTCGTGAATACAACGGTCCGTAATCGGGGTCTCGTTCTGTAACTCAGTGACAGAACTGGAGATGCCCCATTCATCCCCTATGACCCAAATCGAATTGGTAGTGTTTTGACCTACATTTGTCTAACCCAATTACCTGGTAAACTAGCAATGCTAAGGCACTTATTTCTAGGGTTTTAACACGGCAATTTTGGGAATTTTTTTAACCTAGGTCAGACCAAATTTGATAAAGAATGAACGTATCAAGAAGAACTAGACTACTAATAATTGATAAACAATAATGCAATATAAATGAGTAGAAATTAGAGACATATACTTGAGAATTTGAGAAAAACAAGAGGGAAAAGGTACTTGGTGATCAAGAAGACACCCACAGCAGCAGCTCCGACTAGTAGATGAGGAATTTTAGGACTTTGGAGAATTTGGGGAAAATGATTGGTTGAAGAGGGAGATGATTTTGGAAGTTGCAAAGGGAGGGAAGTAGGAGGAAGAGTGAAGGAATGGGGTGAAATGAAGGGTTGGGGGTTTTATATGTTGAATTTTTTTAAATACCCCCAGCCATGTCGGGTCGGGTACGCCTCATTAATGATGCAATGAGTCCCCGATTATGGTCCGTGTCATTTGTGGCGGTCCGTCGGTTGTTCCGTCGCGTGTGCCCTTGTTTGAAAAAAACAGAAAGACCTACCTGGCACGACGGATTCATGCGACGGTCCATCACAGATGACACGGACCGTCGCTGTATCCCTCAGTGACTGCTGCAGAGTAATTTTCTGCAGAATTTCCTAGGGATGTGCCTGCAAATTTAAAACCCATTAGTAGAAAATGCTACCATTACTAGAAATAAAAACTACAAGTTTTGGGTTGTCTCCCAACAAGCGCCTTCATCAAGATGGTATGCCTCTATTGCTTCATTGACCGATGCAATATGCCCAGAATAGAGTTTTATTCGTTCTCTATTCACCTTAAACCGCACTCCTTCCTTGGTTTTTAACTCAACTGCTCCATGAGGGAATACTTGGGTGATCAAGTAAGGGCCAGTCCGTTTGGACTTGAGCTTGACCGGAAGACAAGGCAACCCAGATCTGTCTAAAAGAACAAAATCCCAACCATAAATCTCCTTCTTCATCTTTTCTTTGTGGGATATGGCGGATACCGATTTGAGCACAACACTCTGCCTCATGGTCCTACAAACGTTGAAGGTTTCTTCTTCATTGTTCAACCGAAATTTCATCTGCCCCTTTTCCATATCAACTAAGGCTCTATCGGTAGCAAGGAATGGCCTCCCAAGAATAATAGGCACTTCAAAATCGACTTCATAATCAAGAATAATAAAATCTGCTGGAAATATGAATGACTCCACTTTTACTAGCACATCATGGAGTATCTCTATAGGCCTTTTCACTGTTCGATCAGCCATCAGTAGCCGCATCGCAGTGGGTTTTGGGTCACCCATACCCAACATCTTGTAAATCGAGAGGGGCATGAGATTTATGCTTGCCCCCAGATCACATAATGCTTTCGCAAAATGTAATGACCCGACTGTACAAGGAATAGTGAACGCACCCGGATCTTCTTTCTTTTGTACGAGAGATCTTGTAGCAATAGCACTACAATGCTGCATCTATCACCATCCTCAAAAGTGACCGATCTTTTCATTGTAACCAGATCTTTCATAAACTTGGCATAACCGGGAATTTGTTCAAGAGCTTCTACCAAAGGGACATTGATAGAAAGCTGCTTCAGCATTGTTATAAAACGCCAATATTTACCATCCTCGGTCTTTTTCACTAATCTCCGAGGGAAGGGTGGTGGTGGTCTAGGCATTGGAATTACCTTCATAGGGACTTTTGCATCTTTTCCAGCGCTCTCTTCTGCTTCACCACTACCCTTTACCACCTTATCATCATCCTTTCTCACCATTTCCACATTCGACGGCATAGGTGGGTCAATGGTTTGCTTACCACCCCGAGTAGTGATTGCCATACAGTGTGCATCATTTTTTGGATTTTGGACAGTGTTGCTAGGAAGAGTGCCCGGTTGCCGTGTGTTCACAGTCGCAGATAATTGGGCCATTTTCAACTCGATCTGCTTAATCGATATTGCATGTGTATCGACTTTTTGCCCAATACCTGCTAAATCACACCTTAACTCTTTAATGTGCTCATCACTAGCACCGAACCTCCTCATCATTTTGTGCAACATATCCTCAACTTCCGCCATACTATCTCCACCATCCCTAGGAGTAACTTCACGATTTTGAGGGGGGACATAGGGCCTATTCCTATCATTTCTGTTACCGTAGTTACCCATGATGAAGTTGTTGTCGCGGTTGTAGTTTCCATCTCGGACATAATGACCCTCACGGGTTAGTTACCATAGTTCCGACCTTGGTTCACTTGACCTTGGCGCCAATTATCCTTATTTGAGCCTTGGGCGCTCGGTCGAAAACCCCCCGTCTGCTCATTTACTGCATAGGAGTCCTCCACATAATAGCATTCATCAGTAGGAGGTAGTGGTTTAGGCAAGTAATTAACTACATTTATCTTTTCTGCACCCCAGTGATATGTTTTAGTACCAACCCAAGCTCAGTTCTCATCTGAGCCATTTCTTCATGAATCTCATCTGTGGCTGGGTTGTGAGTGGACTGTACTGCGAAGGTATTTCTCCCGATATCTGACTTCCTAGTACTCCAAGCTTTATTATTCCGGGAGATTTTCTCTAATTTTTAAGCAATCTCAGCATAAGGACACTCCCTTTAAGATCCACCTGCTATAGTGTCCAACACCGCTTTATAATTATCATCCTGTCCCCGATAGAAGTATTCCTTCAGTGGCTCATCATCTATACGGTGATTTGGGACGCTTCTCAAGAACGAGGTGAATCTATCCCAAGAACTACTAACTGACTCTCCTGGTAGTGCCACAAAGTTGTTCACTCTGTCTTTGTGGTTTAGTTTTTTGGAGACCGGATAGTAGCATGCTAAGAAAACATCCCTTAGTTGGTTCCAAGTGAAAATTGAGTTGTAAGGGAGCTCAGTGAACCATATAGCAGCCTCTCCCGTCAGTAAGAGAGGAAACACTCTAAGCCCTATTACATCCAAGTCCAAGTTAGGCCTCCCTACACAACTTTTACACACTCCCCTTACCTTAGCTATATAGGCATGTGGATCCTCAGAAGGTAGCCCTGAAAACAAACCTCTGGCAGTGAGCATTTGCATCAGGCTACTAGTTACCACGATGGTGTGGCCTGGTGGTAGAGGAGGCAAGACAAGTGGCCCATCGGAGTCTGCTATGTTGTCATAGCCTTTGTAGTATGCTTGGGGCCGTGGAGCGGAATTTTGTCCCCTCTGTTGGTGTTCACCCGGAGCATCGGGTAACAACTGACCATGAAAATCAATCGGAGCTGGGATGTTCTTGTTTGGATCATCATCATTGATTCCCAAGTTTCGATTCATGTTGCGTAGTGTACGCTCTAATTCGTGATCGTAGGGAAAAAAGGGTTCTGTTCCTCTCCGTGTATTTGGCATACAAGGAAGATGGTTCTGCAAGAATCAAAAACAACAAAACAAAGTAAAATCAAGAAAATATCAACTAAACTATAGTAATAAGTTTAAGTTAATCAAAAAGCTACTTTCCCTGGCAGCGGCGCCAAAATTTGATACGCTCAAACTTACTTTTCAAATAAGAAGTAAAGCGGTCGTGTCAAGTAAATAACCCAACTAGTGAGGTTGGGATCGTTCCCACGAGGAAAATAGTTTAGACTTAACTTCAATTTATTACTACTAATGTTCAGTCAATTACTTCCTTGGAAAGAAAAAATGATAAAAGGGGGGTTTCTATTCCTAAATAAATGAAAATAACTAGCGAAATAAAAGAAGACAACTAACAGCTTCGAATGTTGGAGTTTAATCAATTAATCAAGGTAACAAGGGTTTATGTGTTCCCCACATGTTCATAACTTGATAAGTCTAACTATAACAATTCTTTCCTAGTATCTTGCATGCAAAGTGATAAGTTATGTATTTCTAAATCCTTGGTCCGGCATCTAGAAAATGTCACTCCGCTCCTTGGTCCGGCTACGTGTGTTGCTATCCTAACCCTTATCTTTACCTCATATTAAGCATCGTATTCGATATTTGACTAAGTTATTACCTTGTACCAATCAATACTAGCCTATTAGATAGTATACACTAAATCTATGTTGATAATTCTTTTCCTATTATCTACCTCCTTGGTCCGGCAAGTAGCATTAAGGCGAGTTCTAACGTTGGCCATCCGTTAAAAAGACTTCTATGCGAAAGAATTATCAATACATGCAAGAGACTATTGTAGAATTGTTATTTTAGTTAGGTTTTACCTCATTATTTGCCTATGGTTCCCACAACCGTAGTTATGGAGTTTAGTTACCCATAGTCATAATTACAATATTCAAATATATGATATAAGAATTCATGTACTTACTTCAACGAGAAAGAGTAAAATCCGAAAGTTCACTTGATTAATCAGCAAAAGTCACCAACAATCAATGATAAAAGTCTCAAGATAATCAATAATCTCTCATAGAGTCTACAAAATAATCAAGAGTCTCACAATATTCAAAGGTCTAACAATGATTCAGAGTCTAACCTAAAAAATGAGTTTTTCCGAACTATTAATAGAAAATAAAAACCTAATTAAACAAGGACTCTATTTTCTGGAAATCTGTCAAAACGCGGCTGGATCGACGGACATCGTGACGGATCATCGTGGTGACGACGGACCGTCATGGACTCCCTCGTCCCATACTTGATGAAATTTCTTCTGCTGCTCTCTGCATTACCCTCGACGGCAGGTATGACGGATAGTTACGAGCACAACGGTCCGTCGAGGGTCTCCGTTTCAAAACACTTGAACTCTTAGAATATGGGTACTGGGGTTACTTCTCTGATCTTCATGACGAACCTGCAGGACAGACCGTCATGGCTATGACGGTCCGTCACGTTTTCCGTAACCTCACACTTGGTAAGACTTCCCCATCTTCCTTCAGTAGCTGCACTACGCTGCCACCTACGGGCCGTCACAAGCATGACGGACCGTCACAAGCTCCGTAGGTGGTCACTTCTGCATTTCATCGCTCAAAAACCTCCGCATTCATCTTTGGACAGGCAAATAATGAGAAACTTATATAAAATTACCACAAAAAGGCTTTTGGACACACTAAACTTAAGGAAAAAGTATTAATAATACCGTGAAACCACAGTGGTGCCCTCAGCATCAACAGCACTATCAGCTGTGCCTCCCGCTATCTCCACAGTTCTGGAGCTAGACGGCCCAGCAGCTAACTCTCCTGCTCTCATCTGACGAGCCTCCTCCTCAGCAAGCGAGGCTCTCCTCGCAGCCTCCATCTCACGACGCTCCTTCTTCTATGCTCGCGCCTCATCCTCCTCTCGACCCCTACGCCTCTTGGCATGCTCTCGAGGGGGAGGTGGTGGAATGTCTGAAGTGGCGAATAGGGCCGCCATCACTGTGTCTTCAGCAGGCTCTGCAGAAGGGGCCTTAGACTTAGGCACCCTAGCCTCTAAGATCGTATCAATATCCTGCTCGAAGACTGTCAACCGTAGCCTGAAGGGTCGACACATCCACCGGAGGGGCTGGTCGGGCTAGCTTACGCAACTCAAAAGCGTCCAAGCGCTGATGAACCTCAGCGATCTTCCGCTATGTGTACAAGACCATTCTCCGCTCCAAGCGCTCTTCTACCTCAACAATAGACTTCTGCATCCAAGGCTGGATGTGATGGAGAAGTGTGGCCATCTCTGCCTCTAATTTCTGGACCCTAGCAAGCGGGACCAGAGCGGAGAAAGGGGCTGAGCGAGAGGAGCTCGGGGCAGTGCTACTACCCGGGATAGACTCGACTGGGGTAGTGTCAGTGGAAGCCGCCTGTGTAGCCGTGCGGGTCTGTGCTACAGGCTCAGCCAGATTGTCACCAAGAGGAGGCAACTGTGGACGGGGCCCTCTGCGTGGAGCGAACTCATTAGCCTCATCCCTGATGAGGTCGATGTCAACTGTGCCCAGCGGGATCTTGAGTTGATCAACGTGCCATATAGGCACATCGGAAAGGGTAAGTAGTTGTGACTTTGAAAGCCCTCTCGTGCATGACCGCCTGTAGAAGCCACGCAAAATCCACCTCAAACCTAGCTATCATCGCCGCCATCTGTACAGCTCGATCCTATGTGACGATATTATCAGCGGCTGTGGGGGAAAGGTAGTGGCAGACAATCAACAACAAAAACTTCGCCGTGAAAGTCAGGTTGGCCTTATTGATGGCCCCCTTCGGCTCAGTCACCCAGTCGGCACCCTCTCCATCAACGGACAAGTGCAGGGCCATCCACCTCTTGGTGGTCTCTCTCAGCGATGGCTCACGCAGAAATTGGCAATTTTTGACAATCTGCCATCGATAGTCAAACTCGGCAGTGAGAGGGGTCCGATTAGCGTCAAAATTCTTTCCGTATAGAAATCGGCGGATAGCAGGTAGGAAGATACCAAATGGAACGCCACGTACTCGGACCTGCTCTAGTGGGGCCTTTTTGGCAGGGGCAGCTCGCCTATCAATCTGCGATCGGAGAGTCGCTACGTAGGATGCGTAGAACTCTCGGACTAGCTCTTCACTGAAACTTCCCAAAGAAAGTGTTGTCCACTCCAGTCGATGTTTGGTGAAGAGATTATGGATCTCAGACATCGTCGCGAGACTTCCCGTAAGGACCGGCCGCTCCAGTGTATGTGTCCGAGTCATAACTCCTTTGTCATTAAGGAACTTGGCATCGGAATAGACTTTAAACTGCCCGTCTACACACCACCGGTTGGGTTGGTCAATGACCGGGGTGAGAGCACGAGCTGGTGAACCGGGTGCGGATTCTGAACTGTCAGCCTTATCAGACGAGGCCGACGATGCAACGGTGGCGGTGCGGGAACCTCAGCAGAGCCGGAGGCTTCCTCCGACCACGAAACTCTTAAGGAGCCAGACGCTCCTTCTTCATTAGTGGTTGACCCAGAAGGTGTGCCGGTCAGTGTGCGCTCCTCATCAGACTGGGAGGCAGTGACTACGCCAGACGCCACGTGTGGCTCTGGCAGCACGTGCAGCACGGGATGGGGTGGAAGTTCCTGGGGGTACGTACTCGGGGTCACGCTCATCATCAGAGCCAATGACCAGGTGAGCAGACGGGGCAACAGACTTCGATCGCTCGCGTGCATACACTCGATCTTGTTTTTGTGCCATAGTAGATAGTACCTGTAAAGGATCAATATTAGTACTAGAAGGAGCAAACAAGACAAGAAAAACCACACAAAATAAATAAAAAAATTAAAATAAAATTACATTGCTATAGTAACGGTGAAACACAACGGACCAGGTGACGGTTCGTCGTGAGTACGACGGACCGTCATGGGGTCCGTCGTGTCTTACTTAGACTATGTTTATATGTAGAACCCTGAAGGAGAGTATCTGACAAGTATGACGGTATGTGCAGGACGGACCGTCACAGGTATGACGGTACGTCGTAGGTTTTCGTCAGAGGACACTTGAAAAAAATATGGAGACCCTTAGGATAGGGATCTCTGACCACCGAAACGGTCTTGCAGGACGGAACGTCACAGGTAAGAAGGTTTATCGTAGGTGTCTGTTAGAGGATACATAAAAGAAATATGGAGACCCTAGGAGAGGGGTCTTTGACCATCATGACGGTCATGCAGGACAGATCGTCGAGGGTCTGCAGATCCGTCGTAAGTGTCCGTTTGAGGACACTTAGAAAAATAGAGAAAGACCCTTAGGAAAAGGGTCTCTGACAACCAGAATGGTCGTGCAGGACGGACCGTTGTAGGTATGACGGTCCGTCGCATGTGTCCGTTGAAGGACAGTTAGAAAAAGTGAGAGACCCTTAGGAATGGGGTCTCTGACAACCAGAACGGTTGTGCAGGACGGGCCGTCACGGGAACAATGGTCCTTCGCAGGTGGCCGTTGGTGGACACTTGGAGAAAAATTGGACAGTGGAGTGTTAGGGCGGTTGGAATGGACCCAGTGACGGTCCGTCGTGAATACGACGGTCCGTCATCGGGGTCTCGTTCTGTAACTCAGTGATAGAACTGGAGATGCCCCATTCATCCCCTATGACCCAAATCGAATTTGTAGTGTTTTGACCTACATTTGTCTAACCCTATTACCTATTAAACTAGCAATGCTAAGACACTTATTTCTAGGGTTTTAACCGGGCAATTTCGGGAATTTTTTTAACCTAGGTCAGACAAAATTTGATAAAGAATGAACGTATCAAGAAGAACTGGACTATTAATAATTGATAAAAAAAAATGCAATATAAATGAGTAGAAATTAGAGACACAGACATTATACCATTTTAGGCCTACGGCTACACTAAATCTGAGCAACGCTTGAAAAGTGTTGCCTAAAATATTTTTGGGAACACTTTTTAAATGTAGCCTAATTTTTTAACTTTTCGCAACGATAATATTGGCAACACTTATAAAGTGTACCATTTAATGATATAGACTACACTTTATAAGCGTTGTCATAGTATGAAATAAATGGCAACAATTATGTATATATATGGCCACACTTTTAAAGGGTCCTATTTTTATTATTGTAAAAACAACACTATAGAAGTGTGGCCTGAAATTTTTCACTAAAATATTTGATTCCCTCCAACATTTTCAACTCCCCCTCCCATTATTTTTGTCCAAAAAAAATTAATAAAACATTATTAAAAACTTTTTTATGTGGCAATTGGAAAACAAATTGGGGTTTAGAACACAACGCTGAAGAGTAGAACACAACGCAGGTTCTTTCCTATATGAAAAAGCACACAATTTTCTTCTCCAAAACTATAAATCGAAGAGTAGAAAATGGAGATCGAAGAGAGGACGTTGAAGACTGAAGAGAAGAGCTGAAAATGAAAAGAGATGAGTTAATATTCTCTTCTCCAAAATCGGAATAGCTGAGTTGAGTTTAGCTAATGTTGATGAACTAGGGATCGATCGAGGAGCTGAAGATTGAAGAACTGAAGCTTAAAACAAACTTCATCAAGCGTAAGTACCAATTTCATACAGCTTAAATTCCTTTTCACTCTCTTCTAATCATCTAGTACTAAAAATAGTCAATTAATTGAATTTTTGTTTTGTGTTTAGAAGTAATTGATTAGTTTGGGATTGTTATTGCTGAAGAATCGAAGAGCACTGCGATTTCCTTGAACATGAACTGAAGAAGACGATTTTCCTCTCAGCTTTGTTGTTCAAGATTGGAGAGCTGAAGAAGACGATTTTCTTCAAATATTTCTGGGTAAACTGCTATTCCATCAGATTTCCTTTTGAAAATTGAAAGAAAATGCTTCACAAATCAACTTTCCTCATGTCTTAAAGCTGTAGGTTGTTGGAATAGAGTTTATCTGGTAAGAGATTTTACCTTCAAAAATCTACATTATATGTTTAAGATTTTGATATTCTTGTGTGTCATTCAAAAATTTGTTTATAGGAAATCTGTCAAAACGCGGCTGGGTCGATGGACCTCGCGACGGGACGTCGTGGACCTCACGACGGGCCGCCGTGGACCTCGCGACGGGCCGTCATAGTCATGAGAGGCCGTCGTGGTCATGACGGGCAGTCGTGGTCATGACGGGCCGTCTCGGTCATCACGGGCTGTCGTGGTCATCCGTCGTGGTCATGACGGGCCGTCGTGGACTCCGTCGTCCTATACTTGCAAGTTTCTTCTGCTACTTCTCTGATCTTCATGACGAACATGCAGGATGGACCGTCATGGCTACGACGGTCCTTCAGGCTTATGGTTACAGCTGAAATTTCAAATTGATTAATTGTTAAATTTCTTAATTTTGTGTTCTTTCCTGATGGAACAAATTTATTTACAAGAGGACTTGATATTCAAGCAGTTAACGTTGTTATCAATTCTGATTTTCCTAAGAACTCAGAAACGTATTTGCACAGGGTATGTATAGCAGATCTTTGATCTTGCTTATTGACTTATATATTGTTTTTGCTATTTCATCATTGGTAATTTATTGTTAGTGGCTTTGGTTTGAACAGAGCTAAGGTTTTGTTTCTCTTGACCACTATTCATCTTGCTTGTTTGGTATGGTTGAAGTGTAGTTTTGCTATGTTAGATTTAGTTTCCTTGTTTGATAGTGTGGAACATATTAACTACACAAGGAAACTAATCTAATTTCTTTAATTTTTCCTGCTGCTGTAATCTACAATCTGGACTTGTCTCTCTTTAGTTGTTGTTAATGTATTTGGTTTAAATTGAGCTAAGGTCTTGCTTCTTTTGTTTCACTGTTTTTTTGGCATTTGTATAGAACATTGGCATGGTATGGAATCTGCAATCTGCAGATTTGTAATGCTTTCTGTAACTGCTGCTTATATATATAATATTTCTGTCAGTAAAGTCTATTTTCTTTCTTATTATATAGAATATCCATGTTATAACCATAACTTTTGACATCCTAGTAGAAGGCATGCTTCCATAACTACAAACAAATAAACAAATAATTATTAGTGTTCGTGTTAGTTTGCGTGCATCATGGTTATTGTATAACACCAAATATTTTATATTGTTTCTTATGAAGTTTGAACCCTAATGCAATTATTCATTGTTGTTGAACTCATTTGGAATTCTAGACACCTAAGGGAAGATCATCTACTTTGAATATCAAAAGACAAGTAGGCATCCACTTTGAACATCAAAAGATGCAATCTAATTTTCTGTAACTGCTGGATTTCTTGCCTCTCTATATTGTTGCAATCTGAACTTCTTACCTCTTCTATATAACTGCCAATATCTTATTTGTGTAGGGAAATGGAGGTGATCAAATTTGAAGTGGATGATGAAGAGTTTTTGAACTAATGTTAAAGTTTAAATACATATTTGAAATATGTAGCTTCAATTTAATGATTAATTAGTTCATTTTGTGTTTTAGGTCACTTTTATGTATGTAAATATATTATATATATTTGTGCTACATGTAGGCTTATAAATGTTGAAGTTACACTTTGTAAGTGTTGCTCTACGTAGAAAAAAAGTTACACTTTGAAAGTGTTGCAATAGATGACCAATAAAAGGCAACACTTTTTAAGTGTGACCAATAAATCTTAAAAGGCAACGCTTTTAAGTGTAGTCAAACAAAAAATAGGTGTTGCTAATGCACGTCTTCAAAGCGTGCCCTTATACCTATTTGGCTACGCTTTATAAGTGTAGCCAAAGATGGCAACATTTAAAAAGTGTTGCCTAATGTCAAAGGTTACGCTTCTTTTGGGCAGCCCCTAAAAAGTGTTGCTGAATGTCCAAAAGTGTAGCCTTTTATCAAAGGCCACACTTTTTGCTAGTTTAGGCTACACTTACGTGGTGTTGCTGTAGGCCGAAAATGGTGTAGTGATACCTGAGAATTTGAGAAAAACAAGAGGGAAAAGGTACTTGGTGATCAATAAGACACCCACAGCAGCAGCTCCGACTAGTAGATGAGGACTTTTAGGACTTTGGAGAATTTGGGAAAAATGATCGGTTGAAGAGGGAGAAGATTTTGGAAGTTGAAAAGGGAGGGAAATAGGAGGACAAGTGAAGGAATGGGGCGAAATGAAGGGTTGGGGGTTTTATATGTTGAATTTTTTTAAAAACCCCCAGCCAGGTCGGGTCAGGTACGCCTCATTAATGACGCGACGAGTCCCCGACGACGGTCCGTCTCATTTGTGACGGTCCAACGTTGGTTCCGTCGCGTGTGCCCTAGTTTGAAAATAACAGAAAGACGTACCTGGCACGATGGATTCATGCGACGGTCTGTCACAGTTTACTCGGTCCGTCGCTGTATCCGTCAGTGACTGCTGCAGAGTAATTTTTTGCTTAATTTCCTGGTGATGTGCCTGCAAATTTAAAACCCATTACTAGAAATAAAAACTATAAGTTTTGGGTTGCCTCCCAACAAGCGCCTGATTTAACGTCGCGGAACGACTAAGGACACTTGATTACTCAGCCTTCATCAAGATGGTATGCCTCTATTGCTTCATTCACCGATGCAGTATGCCCATAATAGAGTTTTATTCGTTCTCTATTAACCTTAAACCGCACTCCTTCCTTTGTTTTTAACTCAACTTCTCCATGAGGGAATACATGGGTGATCAAGTAAGGGCCAGTCCGTTTGGACTTGAGCTTGCCCGGAAGACAAGGCAACCCAGATCTGTCTAAAAGCACCAAATCCACAACCATAAACTCTTATTTTGCACTTTTTTCTTCATTCTCCTTCTTCATATTTTCTTTGTGGGATATGGCAGATAACGATTGGAGCTCACCACTCTGCCTCATGGTCCTACAAACGTTGCAGGTCGCTTCTTCATTGTTCAACCGAAATTTCATCTGCCCCTTTTCCATATCAACTAAGGCTCTACCTGTAGCAAGGAATGGCCTCCCAAGAATAATAGGCACTTCAAAATATACTTCACAATCAAGAATAACAAAATCTGCCGGAAATATGAATGACTCCACTTTTACTAGCACATCATGGAGTATCCCTAACGACCTTTTCACTGTTCGATCAGCCATCAGTAGCCGTATTGCAGTGGGTTTTGGGTCACCCAAACCCAACTTCTTGTAAATTCAGAGGGCAAGAGATTTATGCTTGCCCCCAGATCACATAATGCTTTCGCAAAATGTAATGACCCGACTGTACAAGGAATAGTGAACGCACCCGAATCTTCTTTCTTTTGTACGAGAGATCTTGTAGCAATAGCACTACAATGCTGCAGTCTATCATCATCCTCAAAAGTGACCGATCTTTTCTTTGTAACCAGATCTTTCATAAACTTGGCATTGGGCATTTGTTCAAGAGCTTCTACCAAAGGGACATTGATAGAAAGTTGATTCAGTATTGTTATAAAACGCCGATATTTACAATCCTCGGTCTTTTTCACTAATCTTTGAGGGAAGGGTGGTGGTGGTCTAGGCATGGTAATCACCTTCATAGGGACATCTGCATCTTTTCCAGCGCTCTCTTATGCTTCACCACTACCCTTTACCACAATATAATCATCCTCTCTAACCTTTTCCTCATTAGACGGCATAGGTCGGTCAATGGTTTGCTTACCACCTCGAGTAGTTATTGCCAAACAGTGTGCATCATTTTTCGGATTTTGGACAATGTTGCTAGGAAGAGTGCCCGGTTGCCGTGTGTTCACAGTCGCAGATAATTGGGCCATTTGCAACTCGATCTGCTTAATCGATATTGCATGCGTATCGACTTTTTGCCCAATACATGCTAAATCACACCTTAACTCTTTAATGTGCTCATCAGTAGCATCGAACCTCCTCATTATTTTGTGCAACATATCCTCAACTCGCGCCATACTATCTCCACCATCCCTAGGAGTAACTTCACGATTTTGAGGAGGGACATAGGGCCCATTCCTATCATTTCTGTTACCGTAGTTACCCCTGTTGAAGTTGTTGTCGCGGTTGTAGTTTCCTTCTCGGACATAATGACCCTCACGGTTGTAGTTACCATAGTTCCGACCTTGGTTCCCTTGACCTTGGCGCCAATTATCCTGATTTGAGCCTTGGGCGCTCGGTCAAAAACCCCCCGTCTGCTTATTTACTACATTGTAATCCTCCACATAATAGCATTCATCATTAGGATGTGGTGGTTTAGGAAAGTAGTGAACTGCATTTATCTTTTCTGCACCCCCAGTGATATGTTTTAGTACCAACCCAAGCTCAGTTCTCATCTGAGCCATTTCTTCACGAATCTCATCTGTGGCTGGATTGTGAGTGGACTGTACTGCGAAGGTATTTCTCCCGGTATCTGACTTCCTAGTACTCCAAGATTTATTATTCCGGGAGATTTTCTCTAATTTTTCAGCAATCTCAGCATAAGGACACTGCCCATAAGATCCAACTGCTATAGTGTCCAACACCGCTTTATTATTATCTTCCTGTCCCCGATAGAAGTATTCCTTCAGTGGCTCATCATCTATACGGTGATTTGGGAAGCTTCTCAAGAACGAGGTGAATCTATCCCAAGAACAACTCACTGACTCTCCTGGTAGTGCCACAAAGTTGTTCACTCTGTCTTTGTTGTTTAGTTTCTTGGAGATCGAATAGTAGCGTTCTAAGAATACATCCCATAGTTGGTTCCAAGTGAAAATTTATTTGTAAGGGAGCTCAGTCAACCATATAGCAGCCTCTCCCGTCAATGAGAGAGGAAACACTCTAAGCCCTATTACATCCATGTCCAAGTCAGGCCTCCCTACACAGCTTTTACACACTGCCCTTACCTTAGCTATATGGGCATGTGGATCCTTAGAAGGTAGCCCTGAAAACTAACCTCTGGCAGTGAGCATTTGCATCAGGCTACTAGTTACCACGAGGGTGTCGCATGGTGGTAGAGGAGGCAAGACAAGTGGCCCATCGGAGTCTGCTATGTTGTCATAGCCTCTGTAGTATGCTTGGGACCGTGGAGCGGGATTTTGTTCCCTCTGTTTGTGTTCACCCGGAGCATCGGGTAACAACTGACCATGAACATCAACCGGAGCTGGGACGTTCTTGTTAGGATCATAATCATTGATTCCCAAGTTTCGATTCATGTTGCGTAGTGTATGCTCTAATTCGTGATCGTAGGGAAACAAGAGTTCTCTTCCTCTCCGTGTATTTGGCATACAAGGAAGATGGTTCTGCAAGAATCAAAAACAATAAAACAAAGTAAAATCAAGAAAATATCAACTAAACTATAGTAATAAGTTTAAGTTAATCTAAAAGCTACTTTCCCCGGCAGCGGCGCCAAAATTTGATACGCTCAAACTTACTTCTCAAATAAGAAGTAAAGCGGCCTTTTCAAGTAAATAACCCTACTAGTGAAGTTGGGATCGTTCCTACGGGGAAAATAGTTTAAACTTAACTTCAATTTATTACTACTAATGTTCAGTCAATTAGTTCCTTGGAAAGCAAAAATGATAAAAGGGGGGTTTCTATTCCTAAATAAATGAAAATAACTAGCGAAATAAAAGGAGACAACTAACAGCTTCGATTGTTGGAGTTTAATCAATTATTCAAAGTAACTATGGTTTACATGTTCCCCACAGGATCATATCTTGATAAGTCTAACTATAACAATTCTTTCCTAGTATCTTGCATGCAAAGTGATAAGATATGTATTTCTAAGTCCTTGGTCCGGTATCTAGAAAATATCACTCCGCACCTTGGTCCGGCTACGTGTGTTGCTATCCTAACCCTTATCTTTACCTCATATTAAGCATCATATTCGATATTATACAAAGTTATTACCTTGTACCAATCAATACTAGCCTATTAGATAGTATACACTACATCTATGTTGATAATTCTTTTCCTATTATCTACCTCCTTGGTCCGCCAAGTACCATTAAGGCGAGTTCTAACGTTGGCCATCCGTTAAAAATACTTCTATGCGAAAGAATTATCAATACATGCAAGACACTATTCTAGAATAGTTATTTTAGTTAGGTTTTACCTCATTATTTGCCTATGGGTCCCACCACCCTAGTTATGGAGTTTAGTTACCCATAGTCATAATCACAATATTAAAATATATGATATAGGAATTCATGTACTTACTTCAATGAGAAAGAGTAAAATCCGAAAGTTCACTTGATTAATCAGCAAAAGTCACCAACAATCAATGATAAAAGTCTCAAGATAATCAATAATTTCTCAATAAGTCTACAAAATAATCAAGAGTCTCATAATATTCAAAGGTCTAACAATGATCCAGAGTCTAACCTCAAAAACGAGGTTTTTCGAACTATTTATAGAAAATAAAAACCTAATTAAACAAGCACTCTATTTGCTGGAGATCTATCAAAACGCGGCTGGATCGACGTACATCGCGACGGATCGTCGTGGTCACGACGGACCGTCATGGACTCCGTCGTCCCATACTTGTTGAAATTTCTTCTGCTGCTCTCTTCATTACCCTCGACGGCAGGTATGACGGATCGTTACGAGCACAACGGTCCGTCGAGGGTCTCCGTTTCAAAACACTTGAACTCTTAGAATATTTGTTCTGGGTCTACTTCACTGATCTTCATGACGAACCTTCAGGACGGACCGTAACCCCACACTTGGTAAGACTTCCCCATTTTCCTTCAGCAGCTGCACTACGGTGCCACCTACGGTACGTCACAAGCATGACGGACCGTCACAAGCTCCGTAGGTGGTCTCTTCTGCATTTCTTTGCTCAAAAACCTCCGCATTCATCTTTGGACAGATTTCCTGCAAATTAGGAGAAACTTATATAAAAATTAGCAAAAAAAGGCTTTTGGACACACTAAACTTAAGGAAAAAGTATTAATAA
>NC_028646.1:18647690-18656122 GCF_001406875.1 Solanum pennellii
TATAAGGATTACTTTTCAACACTCACTCTCAGAACAAATTCACACTCATTCATACCTATTGCCATAAGCTTGCCCTTATTTTTACTGCTTTAAGTTCGCTATACAACCCTTAGGATCACGATAGGACTTTCTTAGCTTGTAACATAGGCTCAGGGTCAGGTAGGGTACATTTAGGTATACTTTAGTGACTTTTTGCTCTCCTTGACATATCGGCTAAATATTCCATTTTCTATCATTTTATTTTGCCCAGTTTTCCACATTCTTTCACCTTGCTATTTTCCCTTCTTTCTTCATTTCTGTAAGTGACTCTCTTCTTTTGTTGCTTGTATATTTTTTTTTCATTTTTACTTTTCTTTCAACTAATTTTTGAGTCACTTTACTTTTGCGCTTTCTCTCTCTTTATTCATTCAACCCCACTTTCAAGAGCATTCCTCATAATAGCCACCTTCAACTCATGGCTTTGCCATGAGTCAAAGTACACAATACTCAAAGTTGGGTCAGGGCCATAAAAAGGTTGTTTACTGCATTAGCCACCCTCAACTTATGCTTTTGGCATAAGTTGAGGTGCTTATGTCCAAGGAGGGACCAGTACCAACACATTATTCCCAGAAAAGATCTGTTGGGGTGAGAAAGAAAGGTCTAATTTAAGCTCAAATCAATTGGATCAAAGAAGGATAAATTTCATTTGGTTTTACTTTATTTAGGCTAAAAATGGGCTATACTGAATAATGGCCTATGATCCTTTCCTAATTGTCTATTACGTCTTACTTTTAGCAGGACTAACCAGGCAAGTTCTAGCTCAGTACAAATAATGGACTATTCAAAACTTCCTCACACTCACTTGACATCTCATCACTCTACCAGATTATCAGACACCTAGTTCGAATTTTAGACTTAGGGTCATGCAGTGGTGTACCTCTATGTCATGCTTAAAGCCACACATTTATCAATTACTATGCCTAGTCATGCATCATTTTACATTTTATCAGGATATCATTTTAGCCATCATGCTCAATAATTAAACTATGTACACAAGATATAGACATGCCGGTTCAACGAAAAAAGTAATCACTCTTTCGGGGAAAAAGAACACAGGAAAGAAAACCCCAAAAGAGGATAGTGAATTGGGCTACACAGACTTCACCCTAGAACACACTTTCCATTTACCACGCCCCCAACAAAAAGACATGCAATTGTCCCCAATGCATAAAAAAATTTAAATACTAGAGTGGTAGGTGAAGCAAACTTGGAGCGCAAAGCGCCGACGATCAGCAAGCTGGTGGGTCCAGTTCCCCGGAACCCACTACCTTTGTAATCTGGACACCCTCACTGGTGTCCTCAGCATCAACAGCACTCTCAGCAGTGCCTTCCGCTATCTCCACAGTTCTGGAGCTAGACGCCCCAGCAACTAACTCTCCTGCTCTCATCTGACGCGCCTCTTCTTATGCAAGCGAGGCTCTCCTCGCAGCCTCCATCTCACGACGCTCCTTCTTACCTTCTCGCGCCTCATCCTCTTCTCGACCCCAACGCCTCTTGGCATGATCTCGAGGAGGAGGTGGTGGAATGTCTGAAGTGGCGAATAGGGCCGCCATCACTGTGTCTTCAGCAGGCTCTACAGAAGGGGCCTCAGACTCAAGCACCCTAGCCTCTAAGATCGTATCAATATCTGCTCGAAGACTGTCGATCGAAGCCTGAAGGGTCGACACATCCACTGGAGGGGCTTGTCGGGCTAGCACTCGCAACTCAAAAGCATCCAAGCGATGATGAACCTCGCGATCTTCCGCTCTGTGTACTGGACCATTCTCCGCCCCAAGAGCTCTTCTTCCTCTGCAATAGACTTCTGCATCCAAGGCTGGATGTGATGCAAAAGTGTGGCCATCTGTGCCTCTAATTTCTAGACCCTAGCATGCGGGACCAAAGAGGAGAAAGGGGCTGAGCGAGAGGAGCTCGGGGCACTGCTACTACCCGGTATAGACTCGACCGGGGTAGTGTCAGTGGAAGCCGCCTGCGTAGCCGTGCGGGTGTGTTCTACCGGCTCAGCCAGATTGTCACCAAGAGGAGGCAACTCTGGACGGGGCCCTCTGCGTGGAGCCAACTTATGGGCCTCATCCCTGATAAGGCCGATATCAACTTTGCCCAGCGGGGTCTTGAGTTGATCAACGTGCCATATAGGCACACCGGCAGACCTGCATAGAGAAAATATCATGAACGGGAAAGGGTATGTAGTTGTGATTTTAAAAGCCCTCTCGTGCATGACCGCCTGTAGAAGCCACGCAAAATCCACCTCGAACCTGGATATCATCGCCGCCATCAGTACTTCTCGATCCCATGTGACAATATTATCAGCGACTGTGGGGGAAAGGCAGTGGCGGACAATCAACCACAAAAACATCGCCCTGAAAGTTAGGTTGGCCTTCTTTATGGCCCCCTTCGGCTCAGTCACCCAGTCGGCACCCTCTCCATCAATGGACAAGTGCAGGGCCATCTACCTCTTGGTGGTCTCTATCAGCGATGGCTCACGCAGAAATTGGCCATCTTTGACAATCTGCCATCGGTAGTCAAACTCGGCAGTGAGAGGGGTCCGATTAGCATCAACATTCTCGCCGTATAGAAACTGGCGTATAGCAGGCAGGGAGATATCATCCGGAACGGCACATACTCGGATCTGCTCCAGTGGGGCCTGTTTGGCAGGGCAGCCCGCTATCAATCTGCGATCAGAGAGTCGCTACGTAGGATGCGTAGAACTCTCGGACCAGCTCTTCACTATAACATCCCAACGGACGTGCTGTCCACTCCAGTCGATGTCTGGTGAAGAGATTGTGGATCTCAGGCATCGTGGGGACACTTCCCGTAAGGATCCGCCGCTCCAATGTAAGTGTCCGAGTCATAACTCCATTGTCACTCAGGAACATGGCATCAGAATAGACTTAAAACTGCTCGTCTACACACCACCGGTTGGGCTAGTCGGTGACCACGGTGAGAGCACGAGCTGGTGAACCGGGTACGGATTCTGAACTGTCAGCCTCATCAGATGAGGCCGACGCTGCAGCGGTGGAAGTGTGCGGGAACCTCAGCAGATCCGGAGGCTTCCTTCGACCACGAAACTCCTAAGGAGCCAGACGCTCCTTCTTCATTAGTGGCTGACCCAGAAGGTGTGCCGGTCAGTGTGCGCTCCTCATCAAACTAGGAGATAGTGACTACGCCGGACGCCAACTTTTTGGGTGTGGCTCTGGCAGCACGTGCAGCACGGGATGGGGTGGTAGTTCCTGGGGGCATGTACTCGAGGTCACGCTCATCATCAGAGCCAATGACCAGGCGAGCAGACAGGGTGACAGACTTTGATCGCCCGCGTGCATAGACTCGATCTTGTTTTGGTGCCATAGTAGATAGTACATGTAAAGGATCAATATTAGTGCTAGAAGGAGCAAACAAGACAAGCAAAACCACACAACATAATTTAAAAAAATTAAATAAAATGACATTGCTATAGTAATAGTGAAACACAACGGACCAGGTGACGGTTCGTCGTCAGTACGACGTACCGTCATGGGGTCCGTCGTGTCTTACTTAGACTATGTTTATATGGAGAACCCTGAAGGAGAGTCTCTGACAAGTATGCCAGTATGGCAGGACGGACCGTCAAAGGTACGACGGTCTGTCGTAGGTGTCCGTCATAGGACACTTGAAAAAAATATGGAGACCCTTAGGAGAGGGGTCTCTGACCATCAAAACGGTCATGCAGGACGGACCGTCACAGGTACGACGGTCCGTCGTAGGTGTCCGTCAGAGGACACTTAAAAGAAATATGGAGACCCTAGGAGAGGGGTCTCTGACCGTTATGACGGTCATGCTGGACGGATCGTCGAGGGCATGACGATCCGTCGTATGTGTCCGTCTGAGGACACTTGGAAAAATAGAGAGAGACCCTTAGGAAAAGTGTCTCTGACAACCAGAACGGTTGTGCAGGACAGACCGTCGTAGGTATGACGGTCCGTCGCATGTGTCGGTTGAAGGACAGTTAGAAAAAGTGAGAGACCCTTAGGAATGGGGTCCCTGACAACCAGAACGGTTGTTCAGGACGGACCGCCGCGGGAACAACGGTCCGTCGCATGTGGCCGTTGGTGGACACATGGAGAAAAATTGGACAGTGGAGTGTTAGGGCAGTTGGAACAGACCTAGTGACGGTCTGTCGTGAATACGACAGTCCGTCATCGGGGTCTCGTTCAGTTACTCAGTGATAGAACTGGAGATGCTCCATTCATCATCCCCTATGACCCAAATCGAATTGGTAGTGTTTTGACCTACATTTGTCTAACCCAATTACCTAGTAAACTAGCAATGCTAAGGCACGTATTTCTAGGGTTTTAACACGACAATTTCGGGAATTTTTTTAGCTTAGGTCAGACAAAATTTGATAAAGAATGAACGTATCAAGAAGAACTAGACTACTAATAACTGATAAACAAAAACGAAATATAAATGAGTAGAAATTAGAGACACATACCTGAGAATTTGAGAAAAACAAGAGGGAAAAGGTACTTGGTGATCAAGAAGACACCCACAGCAGCAGCTCCGATTAGTAGATGAGGAATTTTAGGACTTTGGAGATTTGGGGAAAATGATCTGTTGAAGAGGGAGATGATTTAGGAATTTGAAAAGGGATGGAAATAGGAGGAAGAGTGAAGGAATGGGGTGAAATGAAGGGTTGGGGGTTTTATATGTAAAATTTTTTTAAAAACCCCCAGCCGGGTCGGGTCGGGTACGCCTCATTAATGACGCGACGAGTCCCCGATGACGGTCCGTCACATTTGTGACGGTCCGTCGTTGGTTCCGTCGCGTGTGCCCTAGTTTGAAAATAACAGAATGACGTACCTTGCACGACGGATTCATGCGACGGTCCGTCACAGTTGACACGGTCCGTCGCTGTATCCGCAAGTGACTGCAGAGTAATTTTCTGCAGAATATCCTGGTGATGTGCCTGCAAATTTAAAACCCACTAGTAGAAAATGCTACCATTACTAGAAATAAAAACTATAAGTTTTGGGTTTCCTCCCAACAAGCGCCTGATTTAACGTCGCGGCACGACTGAGGACACATGATTACTAAGCCTTCATCAAGATTGTATGCCTCTATCAGTTCATTCACCGATGCAGTATGTCCACAATATACTTTTATTCGTTCTCTGTTCACCTTAAACCGCACTCCTTCGTTGGTTTTTAACTCAACTGCTCCATTAGGGAATACTTGGGTAACCAAAGTAAGGGCCGGTCCGTTTTGACTTGAGCTTGCCAGGAAGACAAGGCAACCAAGATCTGTCTAAAAGCACCAAATCCACAACCATAAACTCTTGTTTTGCACTTTTTTCTTTATTCTCCTACTTCATATTTTCTTTGTGGGATATGGCGGATACCGATTGGAGCTCACCACTCTGCCTCATGGTCCTACAAACGTTGAAGGTCGCTTCTTCATTGTTCAACCGAAATTTCATCTACCCCTTTTCCATATCAACTAAGGCTCTACCTGTAGCAAGGAATGGCCTCCCAAGAATATTAGGCACTTAAAAATCGACTTCACAATCAAGAATACAAAATCTGCCGGAAATATGAATGACTCCACTTTTACTAGCACATCATGCAGTATCTGTATAGGCCTTTTCACTGTTCGATCAGCCATCAGTAGCCGCATCGCAGTGGGTTTTGGTCACCCAAACCCAACTTCTTGTAAATCGAGAGGGGCATGAGATTTATGCTTGCACCCAGATCACATAATGCTTTCGCAAAATGTAATGACCCGACTGTACAAGGAATAGTGAACGCACCCGGATCTTCTTTCTTTTGTACGAGAGATCTTGTAGCAATAGCACTACAATGCTGCAGTCTATCATCATCCTCGAAAGTGACCGATCTTTTCTTTGTAACCAGATCTTTCATAAACTTGGCATAACCGGGCATTTGTTCTAGAGCTTCTACCAAAGGGACATTGATAGAAAGCTGCTTCAGCATTGTTATAAAACGCCGATATTTACCATCCTCGGTCTTTTTCACTAATCTCTGAGGGAAGGGTGGTGGTGGTCTAGGCATGGGAATTACCTTCATAGGGACTTCTGCATCTTTTCCAGTGCTCTCTTCTGCTTCACCACTACCCTTTACCACCTTATCATCATCCTTTCTCACCTTTTCCTCATTAGACGGCATAGGTGGGTCAATGGTTTGCTTACCACCCCGAGTAGTGATTGCCATACAGTGTGCATCATTTTTCGGATTTTGGACAGTGTTGCTAGGAAGAGTGCCCGGTTGCCGTGTGTTCACTGTCGCAGATAATTGGGCCATTTGCAATTCGATCTGTTTAATCGAAATTGCATGTGTATCAACTTTTTGCCCAATACTAGCTAAATCACCCCTTAACTCTTTAATGTGCTCATCACTAGCATCGAACCTCCTCATCATTTTGTGCAACATATCCTCAACTCGCGCCATACTATCTCCACCATCCCTAGGAGTAACTTCACGATTTTGAGGAGGGACATAGGGCCCATTCCTATCATTTCTGTTACCGTAGTTACCCCTGTTGAAGTTGTTGTCGCGGTTGTAGTTTCCATCTCGGACATAATGACCCTCACGGTTATAGTTACCATAGATCTGACCTTGGTTCCCTTGACCTTGGCGCCAATTATCCTGATTTGAGCCTTGGGCGCTCGGTCGGAAACCCCCGTCTGCTCATTTACTGCATAGGAGTCCTCCGCATAATAGCATTCATCATTAGGAGGTGGTGGTTTTGGCAAGTAGTTAACTGCATTTATCTTTTCTGCACCCCCAGTGATATGTTTTAGTACCAACCCAAGCTCAGTTCTCATCTGAGCCATTTCTTCACGAATCTCATCTGTGGCTGGGTTGTGAGTGGACTGTACTGCGAAGGTATTTCTCCCGGTATCTGACTTCCTAGTACTCCAAGCTTTATTATTCCGGGAGATTTTCTCTAATTTTTCAGCAATCTCAGCATAAGGACACTCCCCATAAGATCCACCTGCTATAGTGTCCAACACCGCTTTATTATTATCATCCTGTCCCCGATAGAAGTATTCCTTCAGTGACTCATCATCTATACGGTGATTTGGGACACTTCTCAAGAACGAGGTGAATCTATCCCAAGAACTACTAACTGACTCTCCTGGTAGTGCCACAAAGTTGTTCACTCTGTCTTTGTGGTTTAGTTTCTTATAGACCGGATAGTAGCGTGCTATGAAAACATCCCTTAGTTGGTTCCAAGTGAAAATTGAGTTGCAAGCGAGCTCAGTGAACCATATAGCAACCTCTCTCGTCAGTGAGAGAGGAAACACTCTAAGCCCTATTACATCCAAGTCAAAGTCAGGCCTCCCTACACAACTTATACACAATGCCCTTACGTTAGCTATATGGGCATGTGGATCCTCAGAAGGTAGCCCTGAAAACAAACCTCTTGCAGTGAGCATTTGCATCAGGATACTAGTAACCAGGAAGGTGTGGCCTGGTGGTAAAGGAGGCAAGACAAGTGGCCCATCGGAGTGTCCTATGTTGTCATAGCCTCTGTAGTATGCTTGGGGACGTGGAGCGGGATTTTGTCCCCTCTGTTGGTGTTCACCCGGAGCATCGGGTAACAACTGACCATGAACATCAACCGGAGCTGGGATGTTCTGGTTTGGAACATCATCATTGATTCCCAAGTTTCGATTCATGTTGCGTAGTGTACGCTCTAATTCGTGATCGTAGGGAAACAAGTGTTCTCTTCCTCTCAGTGTATTTGGCATACTAGGAAGATGGTTCTGCAAGAATAAAAAACAATAAAACAAAGTAAAATCAAGAAAATATCAACTAAACTATAGTTATAACTTTAAATTAATCTAAAATCTACTTTCCCCGGCAACGGCGCAAAAATTTGATACGCTCAAACTTACTTCTCAAATAAGAAGTAAAGCGGTCGTGTCAAGTAAATAACCCAACTAGTGAGGTTGGGATCGTTCCCACGAGGAAAATAGTCTAGACTTAACTTCAACTTGTTATTACTATTGTTTGGTCAATGACTTCCTTGGAAAGTAAAAACAATAAAAGGGGGGTTTCTAGTTCTAAATGAGTGAAAATAACTAACGAAATTGAAAGAGACACTTAACAGCTTTGAATGTTGGATTTTAATCAATTAATCAAAGTAACTAGGGTTTACGTGTTCCCCACAGGTTCATAACTTGATAATTCTAACTATAACAATTCTTTCCTAGTATCTTGCATGCAAAGTGATAAGTTATGTATATCTAAATCCTTGGTCCGGCATCTAGAAAATTTCACTCCGCACCTTGGTCCGGCTACGTCTTTTGGTATCCTAACCCTATCTTTACCTCTTATTAAGCATCGTATTCGATATTTGACTAAGTTATTACCTCGTATCAATCAATACTAGCCTAT
>NC_028646.1:18666122-18687866 GCF_001406875.1 Solanum pennellii
GCCTAGAAATGCAGAATTCATGGTTGGTAAACAAGATTTCATGTACTTATTTTGACATGCTTTAAAAAAATCTAGAAATAACACTTCAATTAACGCAAATATCTTGAGAATCGATTCCGGAAACTTGATGTAATTCCCAAAATCCCAAGTTCAACTTCCAATAACAAGAGTATGAACAAATAACAAAAAGTCTAACCCGAAAAACGAGGTTGTTAACCCTATTTATAATAATAAGTTGCTAAATTAAAAGAACTTCTAAATAAGGAATGTCTTTCAAGAAAAACATCTTCAATCGACGACACCACTAACGGTCCGTTGATCAAACAACTGACCATTGACTGCCTCCATTAGTCCATACATCAAATCTTCTTCAGCCTTCATACTTGCGTTTTCTCAAGTCCAATCGACGAACCAACAACACGGTTTGTTGAAATACTTATGGTCCCTCGTTCCACACTTAGTTTTTGTTAAACTTCGGGCACTCGAACTAATCTCTGATCTGAAAAACGGTTTTATAGGACGATCCATCATCAGTAGACGGACAGTCGATCCTTCCATAGCCCTATACTTGATCAGAATTCCCCGAATTGCTTCCAGATGCTTGGGCCTCTAGTTGATGACCACCACCTACAGACCATCGATGGAACGACGGGCCGTCGATGGCTTTGTGGGTCACCTCTTCTTCACAATCTTCTACATTTGTATTTTTGTTGAAATTTCTTGAAAAACAAAGATAAAAACCATTAAAATTACATGAAAAAGGCCCTAGACACACACTAAACTTCAGAAAAAAGCATTGAACGTACCATGAAATCATAGTACATAAGCTCCAAATTTCCAACCTCACATAAGACACCTAAGAAAAATTTTTGAAAGACATTAGACATGAGAAGCCAGACAAGGCTAGAGGAGAAAAGCGAAGAAGTTAGTCATGACCATGGTGGGGGAGATAGTGTAAAGGTCATGGAGTAGTGACTATAACCCAATAAGAATGGTAACTATAAGTCTGATGTCAAGATGTTTTGACGTTAAAGCAATGTTTAGAGGATGACAAAGCCTACAAAACAGAAATAGTTGATACATATGACGTAGGCCGCATGGCTACAGAAGGTGACCTCAATTGAATATCCTTAGTTGTATCATGCGGGAGCGGAAGGAGAAGAATGCATAAAAGTAAGAAAGAGACATAAAGGACATAATTGGTATTGATAGGACTACGTGTAGCTATAACAAATTCAATAGGGAAGATGAAAGAATATGACACGCAATATGTTGAAATCACAATAACTAAAAGAGTCGCCCAAGCTATAGAAGACAATAGTTAAAAGGCCAAAATGATTTTCAAGATGACAACAACAAAATGGGGCTAAGTTACATTCCATGTAACACCAACCTCAAGACGGTCAATGCACCACATACTTGTGTGAGCGTATTCATTCATAGATTAATGTAAAATCTCCCAACTACAAGTTACTAGAAAAGAGTTTAAATTGTGAAAAAACTTTGTTTTGAAAGATTATGAAAATTTTGTATTCAATACAAGCTAGGAATGTGAGTTTTAGTCATTTTAAGATTTCCATAACACCTATATCTGGATAATATAAGAGTAGCTCCAGATATTATTGCTAAGACGTTAGAATAATCTTTCCAAAAATGATGAGTTTGCAATCCGATGTTAGAATGAGTGAGTTATGCCCGTTGGATATTGAACAATTGGCTAAAGGAAATGTCCAATACCTCAATTTTAAAGGGTATTTTAGACTTTTCAATACTGTATTAATTTAATGAATTATTATTAGTATTATAGTAGTCAAGAATGAATTTTGTATGTTTTTGAAGTTGGGAATTTTCACGTTGGGATTAAGAAGAAAGTAGAAGGGAAGAGAAAAGAGAAAAAGGGCAAGATTTGCACAGATAGTAAAAGTTAACATATGAATTTCGTAGGGGGTGATCCCTAAAAAGGTATGTGGGTCTATCTCAACATTGGATCTGTTAACCGACCTTTAAAACATGTCAAATGCAACGGGATTTCTGTAATAACCCAAAATGAACTAAGGTGAACTGGATCCTCATCAGTGTTTCCTGAGTAAATTTAAATTTAAAATGAGTTGCTCTAGTGTTCTTAGACAGGTTATGATTTTTTTTTATGTTTGGAGGTGTAACGTCCAAGAACGTCCATGACGTTCGGAAGGTGTGCCTTAGGTAGCGCTTGTGTGTGTTGAGGTGTTTGAGTGAGTTTTATGTGTTTGTTTCGCTTGAAACTTGCATGAGATATTCCTAAGGCATAGACGAATCATTACATGGGTTTCACGTCCGGGCACAATCCAACGTAGGACCCACATAAGGCCCTAGATGAAGGGCCCAAGATTTGAACAAAGCTTCCAAGAACACTGCCCAATCGACGGAGCATTCCAATGGGCGTAGGTCCTTCGACGCCCCTTCGACTAAGGACTTCATTCAATACTTTGTGGGAGGTCAAGCCTTCTAATTAGCAGCCTCCAAATTCATCGACGCCTAGCAAGACGGGCCGTCGACTAAGCGACGCACCGTAGCTTGGGTCATTTATTAAATCTTTTCAAAAGTTCTAGGTTTGCTGTCTTGGCTTGGGGTGTTTGGTAAATTCACACCAAATATTTTATGAACCTAGGACGTTAATTATAGTTTTTATTAGATATATTAAAATTTTTTAAACCCTAATACCTCATTTTAGACCCCGTTTCCTAAAACTCCAAACCTTTATGTTAGAAGACTCTCTCAAGTCTCCATGGAAGCTAGAAGTGAATAAATGCTAGGAGGGCTATTGATGATTGTTTATTAATAGAAAATCTTTGTTATTCATTCAATGTGAGGTATGGTATACATCCTTGAAATCACTCTCATTCAAGGAGTCCCTTAAAACTAATTTACAGAAGGGGTTTTTAACCCTAGTTTCTACCATCTTCAAATCTAAATATGGGTCTTGCATGAAGACGTTCGTAATGACTTAATAATGGTATTTATAAAGGTAGTTGATGATCTTAAGGTTAAAACTTCAATGAAATCATGTTAAAGCTTTTCATCTAACGTTGGCTTAAGAAATGGGTTATATGAGCATGAATTGATAGTCTTTGATCTTTGATATCCTATAGTTTTTATTGTTGTTTAGAAATTATAATGAATTATTGAATAAAATTTTATAGGTGATTAAATCATGGATTAAAGGGTACGTTTGTTATGCTGTTTAGTTTCAATTTCTTAATGCTCTTGAGTGATATGGTCCACCTTCTTGGTGGCTGTGTTTATTAAAGTTGTATGAATGTAAAGTTACTAGTTAATTTTTAATTAGTCTATTAAGGGTTGTTATGTGAAGTAACATGATAAATATGCTATTCTTCATTAATGTGTCTTATGAATTGATTAAGTTAAATAGACAAGGGTGTAAGCTTGAATGAACTTATTCTTGTTAATTTCTTTATGAATTTTATTATAAGAGGTATGTTAAAGATTAAGTATAAATGACATAGATTATTATATGAAGTATGGAAGGTGAGTGATGTGATGAATTAAGGTCTATGCATTTATAATAGATAAATGTAAATGAAATGAAACTTATGTGCAAGCNTATAATAGATAAATGTAAATGAAATGAAACTTATGTGCAAGCTGTGCTCACATGTACACACATACTCACACTTAAATGAATGAAATTATATTAAGTCCTAAAAGAGATTTTTAGGGTGAACACTCTTCGTGAGTTGAGATGTAGTGTGTAGTAGCATCCCCGCTACATCCCATGAGCTTTCTAAGATAGGTTGGAGGATGAATGCCCTTCGTGAGTTTAGATGTGGTGTTCACTAGTTATCCTTAACCTATAATCTATAATGTTTGGAATATGTGGCAAGTTATTCCTAGCATTGAGATCATATGAAGGAGAGGTGGATTACATTTCGTTAGTTGAGATGTTGTATTCCAATGTACCTCTTGAGAAGAATACTCCGCGTTTGTAGAGAATGAGTTACTTAGTAGCAATATCTTTATCCCTTAACTATGCGCCTACATAGGTGTAGCTATTAGAAAAGCCATGTAAATGCTTAGAGAATGACCTCATTCTAGGAAAGGGAGGATCCCTCATGTGATGGGGGTTAATATCGGGAGTCCATGTCTAGGTCTAATGGTCTTGGTCGGTTAAGATAACTCCCACAAAAGAAATGAACGTGCTAAGTCTTCTAAAAGTGTGTTCTACAGAGGGTATGTAGTTGAATGGGACACTATTCATCTATTGCACAAGGTAGGCAATCCGAAAGGGGAGTCCTGGTGAAACTTATTTGAATTAAATGAACAAGGTCTTCTAAAAGAACGTACTACTTAGGGTACGTGGTGACATGGGACGCTATATGTCCATTGCACTAAGTTGGACCTACTGAAAGGGAAGACTTGGTGCCAAACCATCAAAAAATATGTGCTACTTTGGGTAGGTGCTGGTATGGGAAGCCATCTGTTTATTGCACTAAGTAGGCATTCTGAAAGAGAAGACTTTGGTAATTATTTGGGTGATATTTTAATGTCTTTCAATTTACATACGGGCTTGTTTCTCCCTAGTTGAGTAAGCCAAAAGTGGTAGTCTTGAGGATTGCTTTAGTGTGTATTGAGGGAGGCAAATACATATTCCTTTTTGTCTAGGATAATCTTGAGGTAGGAAACTCTTACGAAAAATGAGTTCACTTTCTCTTTCACCTAAAATTTGAAGTTCACTCATTTAGAATAGGATATATTATTGTGAATGCTTGAAATGATCTATTGCAAATGCTCAAATGGTTTCAATGTAAATGCTTAATTAGTTCACTCTAATGTTAGTTGGAGTTTACTGTATGTTTTTGGAAGTTACTGTAAATGCCTTCTTTTTTATTAAAATTATGTGACTTCTTCTTTAAATGTTAAATTGTGGTTCTTATGATGATTTGATTCTAAATTCATGAATTTTTACTCAATTAGCATGAAATGGTATATTACTAAAATGTCCCTTTTCCGCATGTTTTTACATATGCTATACTTAGTACATTGTTTTGTACTAAACCCATACTTTTCTATCATATAAGTATAAGCTGGAAGCATTTTGAAGGTTTAAGTCTAGAAGGCGAATCTTGGGAAAGTTCCTCTCAAGATAAAGCCTATCCTCATTTATTCGAGGGCGTAATTCATATCTTCTTCGTTCTTTTATGTTAATATTTATTATGTATTTAATTTCAATATAAAGGCTTGTGTCCCTATGTTAATTATGTCTTGTCTTTATGTTTGGCTTGAGATGATAATATTTCATTAGTATTTATGAATGATTTCCTTCTTACTAAATAATTCTTGAAAAGTTTTAATTATGCACTACTTTTCATATCTTATGTGATAAATGCTAATTCAAGGGCTTTTACAAGACTGCAAAGGGTCAAGTACGCCCGGCCAAGAAACGCGGGTTCCTCCTAACATCTGCGGGGTACTTTCGGGTCATAACATACTTTGTATCAAAGCATAAGGTTTTGGAAAATATTTTAAGGTCTAAAAGACTCGCAAGACATGTCTAGTAGTATCTTGGTCATTGGTGTGAGTCGCGACACATCCATGCACAGGAGGCTATAGGACGATAGAGTTTCACTTTCTTCATTTCTCTTGAATCGTTCCATAGAACTTAACTCCATAAGCTCTCTCTATCTTGTGTTCCCTTGTCTGGTGGTCTTCTCGGTGTGATTGCTTAGAAAGGAAGATTCTTTTGTGTTTGAGGGAGAGAAGAGGTGGTTTTTGAAGTTATGATGGGTTTTTTCGTACATTAGTAGCGGTGAAAGTTTTTTTTTGAATTTGGTCTGTGATGACATATAGTAGGTGTGATTCAAGGTGCATTGCGCCCTGGACACGCACTTATTGACTTTTTTCCGTAGCTTTTATATATTAGTTTGATTAACAATTTATAAAGTGTTTGAACACTTTCTAATGATTGTAAATACTCTAAATGACTTCCAATCGTATAAAAATCATAGAAAAACATGAATAACAACCTTGAATCCATATTCAAATTCAAGGAAATTCTAGAGCCAAGTAAAGATATATCTTTGAGGACTTTCAAGAAGTCTTTTCCAATTGGTTTTTAAACTTGTTTTAAGACTAAAAGTCAGGTTGAGTGAAGTGTAAAGAGAAGGAGAACAAAGTTCATTTAAAGTTTGATATGTCTTTCAAAAACGTTTAAATCTCGTGTTAAGACTTATGTTTGAGTTCACTTTGTCCTACAACGCAGTATATGGGGACTAATTATTTCTAAATAAATAGAAAATGTTATCACATTTAAATTGAACAGAAACTAAGATTTCTAAATAGTCTTTGGGCTAGTTTTCATAAAAAAGAGTAATAGTTTTCTACATGAAAAAATCAGCATAATGAGATTTCAAAGATAGTCTTTCATTTATGTTTTTTAGTAGTAATATTAAAAAACAGAAGCACTATCCTTAAATAATATAAAAGCAAAATATCTTTTCGGAGTAGTATTGAGCACCGAATTTAGGATGAGCATGAGTTAAAATAACTAATATATCTATACACCATTTAGCCACATTGGGTAGAAAGGATCATATTTTTTACATTAACCCTTTCCACACTAGACTAATGGATCCATTAGGAAGTTCAGATATTAGAGCTTTGGTCTTGTGTGGGATGCGCTGGCTGCCTGAGGAAGTTCGTTGTATGATAACTATTACTCTTATGTCATGGTTAACGATTGGAGAAACTCGCCGTGAATTTAAATGTGTTTATATATTTATTCATCAGTGTAATTGTATTGTTACATACAACTTAGAGTTAATTGCACCCTTTAATACCGTCAGAGTTTATACCATGTCTTCAAACAACTTTTCCTTATAGTTAACTTTTTTTAAATTGCATTATACTTAAATTAACCAGTTATATTGAGTTATGTTATACATGAGTTGAGAAGAACGGAGGTAAGTGTTCCTTCTTACTTTCATTAATCTTATGTAGTTTTAGCATTCAAACTGAAATACTTGTACGTTAAATGCAATGATGTCAGTTAGCCTACATATAAGCATAATGGAAATGCAGGTAACGAGGACCGGCATCCGACACCCTAACACCTAGACGACTATGTTTATGGCTTTAAAGTCAAGGTACAACCCCACCAAGGACCCACGAAAGGCACCAGAATAGGACCCCATCTCTTGGCAAGAATCTGCCAAGCAATGACAAAACGACGACCACAAGGGATGGACTGTTGGTTAAAATATGACCGTCGACCTTGGGAGTCGATTGTCCATGCAAGGTTGGTAAGCCTGCTCATGGAAGAAGATAAGTCCCAATAGACGGACCCCATAAACGGGGCGTCAATTTGGAAATAGTCCATCTATTAGGACTCGTCGATGGTGCCTGTGAAAGTTGCTCTTTTTCTGCCAAGGCTTGCAGTGTTTGGTGAATTCACCCCAAGTCTATTGTTAACCTTGGACGTTTATTTTAGGGTTTATTAGGTATATTAAACTACTTCAAACCCTAAGAGCTTATTTTAGACTCCATGTCCAAAATCCCATAACCTCACTCTTATAAAACTCACTCTCAAGTCTCCATGGAAGCTAACAGTCAAGAAGAACTAGGAGGGCTGTTGGTGGTTTATTCCATCACCAAAAATCTGATGGGTTTCTTTAATGTGAGGTATGGTAGTAATCCTTTAACTATTTTCCATTCAAGTCCCTTCTAACGAATTTTAAAGATGGGTTCATGAGTTGAGATGTTTTACTCCAATATACCTCTTAAAATTAGTACTCCTCGTGAGTAGAGAGTGAGTAACATATTAGAAATCTCCTAATCTCTTAACTATGCGCCCGCATAGGTGTAGGTATTGGGAAAGCCATGTAATAGCTAGGAGAAAAGACCTCACTCTAGTCAAGTGAGAGGAACCTTATCCGATAAGGGGAGTATCGGGATTCCATGTCTAGCTCTCATTGTCTATCTCGATTAAGCTACTTACTATAGGTAGTGGAATGTGACGCTATTTATCCATTGGACTAGGTAGGAATTCAGAAAAAGGAATCTTTGTGTGTTTTTTATGAATTGAATGATCTAAGTCATCTAAAAGAATTTACAACTAAAGGTAGGTGGTGGTATGGGACGCTATCTATCCATTGCACAAAGTAGACCTTCCGGAAGGGGAGTCTTGGTGCTAAGCCTTCTAAAAGAGTGTACTATTTAGGGTATGATGTTGAATGAGACGCCATTTACACATTGCACTGAGTTGGAATTCCGAGAGGGAAGTCTTTCTGTGTTGCTTGAGTGTTCTTCTAATGTCTTTTCATTGAGTGGGGGCTTGTTCTCCTGAGGTGAGTAAGCGTAAAATAGGTAGTCTGGAGGATCACTTTGGTAAGTATTGAAGGAGGTGTATGTTCACTTCATTCATGTCTTACCTTTTTGAGACATAGGATAGCCTTACTTAAGGAAAGTCCTACAAAAATGAGTTCACTTCCTCTTTGTTTAGCCTTGGTAGTTAACTATTGTTCAATAGGAATAGTTCATTGTAAAGTTAAAGGAGTTTACTGTAAATTCTTGAAGTTTACTTTAGAATGGTCCTTTTGTTTAAAATTATGAAAATATTTCTCTACGTGTTAAATGGTTATTCTTATGTTATTTCACGTCTATATTCTTGAATGTTTTACTTAATTTGCATGAAAGTGTAATTTAACTAAAATGTCCATTTTTGCATGTTTTTGCATATTTAATTCTTAGTGCATTATTTGTACTAACCCTATACTTTTATTTACTCTATAAATATAGATTTGGAAACAAGGTTGAAGTTTAGAAGGCAAAGCTGAGGAAAGATTCTCTCAAGACAAAGTACGTCCTCAAATATTCAAGGACACAGTTCTTAATTCTTTTTGTTTTTTATAAGTTATTATTATGTATGTCATTCAAATGTAATTGGTCCTGTCGCTATGATTTTTATGTCATGTCTTTAAGATGGCTTGTGACGATGAGAATTTCTTAATATTTATAAAAGATTCCTTTTTATATTAAATGTCATGAAAAGTTTTAATTCCGCACAACTTTCATGTCTTATCTAATGAGCTACAATTAAGAGGCTTGTATGAGACCCCAAAGGGTCAAGTACGTCTCGCCCCGATGCAAATCAATAGTCGCAAGAAAAATAAAATCATGAAGTCCAAGACGAAATCTACTCTGCTTATTGTTGTCTCAACATCTATTTTAAAAAGAATATTATTTCTCACATAACCAAATGAAATTTTGAACTACCGTAACAAAAAATATATTAGACGTGAAGGTACTCGTACAAAGTCAAAGAGGCTGGGATAGATTGATTGGCATTGGAAGAAAGGTATGATTTATAGGCACTAGATCAGAATGGCTAATGTGTATGATTAAATTGAATTCATGATTTCTCAAAATTTATTATATGACACTTATGATTGACTATGTTGATGTTTCTATACGAAAGGATAGGATGCCTACTAGTAGAATTATATGTCCCTATGAGCTACTTGAATGTGATTGTACATGTTAAAAGATTATGATGTTTGTCTTATTTTTGTAGAACTACGTCCCTCACCATTATGCATGAAAAATGTGAATATGAAAAATTTTATTGAAGTTTGACATGTATGTGTATGAATGAATATTGAATGAATGTTTAGGATCGGTAGACTTAATTTGGTAGCATTCCTTGGATTACTAATGTAGGACCTTGAATATGTAAATAACATCAATAACATAGATTCTTCAATATAGAAAGAAGGTTATTATATCCATCAATTTGAAGGTATTAATGTTATCCTTCTTGTGTGAATAGTGGACTTATGGTTAGGTTAGCCGGAACAACATAAATCGATTTTTAAGAAAGTCATTAAGTTATCCTTATTAACCATCGAGTGGCAGCCGTAGAGGATGTAAGACCTCCTAAATGACTTATGTTAAGTAGATCCTAATATGTTGGTCATGATGGTCTAAGGTCATATATAGATATATTATATGGTATTGAGGAAGTGTCTAAGGGTTTAGATGCATCGGAAGTAAAATTTCAAGGGATGACTATGACGTTGAACGACTAAGTCACCTATGTGCCTCATATGTGGTTCTATGTTTTTATGTGTGATTCTTGAGTTTATAAGGTTCTTAAACGAGTTATTATAGCATTTTTAGGATGTTTGTCGAGTTTCGTCGAGTTTGTAGGTAAAACGTCTATGACGTTCAAAATCTTTACTATGACACGACCTTGTGTGTCTAGGCATTTTTCATTGACTTTTACGTGTTTGTTTTTGGTCAAATTAATGTGACAGAAAGCTAAACTCGAATACAATCATGTTTGGGTTTGAAACACCTGGGCATACATCCCCAATGACCAACAAAGGGTCCTTGAGGAAGGACCCATGTTGGTGGCCAAATTTCCCAAGGCAATCCAACCTACGAATGGCAAATGATAGCTAATGGCCTGGTCGACCCCCCGTAAGTGGAGGGAGTCTTTTGGTACTTAGACTAGCTAGCTAAGCTCTCATATTCTAGTATCATAATCCATCTATAGAGGACATGACGGTCCGTGTGGAGATTGACGCCCCGCCAATGAGCAACCAACATTAGGAGGTTTAGCGGTTCCTTAAGGGTGAACTTGTAATTTCACCCCACTTCTAAATAACAGGTTTGGTGGTTCCTTAAGGGTGTTTTAAGTATTTTAAGTGTGTATATAAGTCGTTAAAACATTGAAGAATTCATTCATCCAAATTAAAACCCCAAATCTCTTCGAAATTCCCTATAACTCCATCGGTGTCAAAACTCAGCAAAGGGTTTGGATTGAAGAATTTTGTGAAGATTCTTCATCAAATTTATGAATTGGATTCATAAAGGTATGGATTTTGATACCTAAAACTCTCATCATCAAGGAGACAAACTTTAAAAGATGTTTTCTAATATTTTCACGTTGAATTATCCAATTTTATGATCTATTCCACGGGTTCTTTCATTAATGGTTTCTAAACATTGAATAATGATT
Organism: Solanum pennellii; assembly: GCF_001406875.1. Classification (NCBI taxonomy): domain Eukaryota; kingdom Viridiplantae; phylum Streptophyta; class Magnoliopsida; order Solanales; family Solanaceae; genus Solanum; species Solanum pennellii. The sequence goes on from NC_028646.1 coordinate 18,677,137, forward strand.
GAATTTTTATTGTATTTAATATTTCAAACTAAAATTACCTATGAACCAATGAATTGGATGAACCCTAGTTTTTGACTAAGTTATGGGTTACTTGATATTGATCTAATGTTGATGGATTCTAATGTATGTTTATATAAGCTATTGATTGATGTAATAATTGTAGTAAACTGATATCTAGGTTGCATTATATTGATGAATGTGTAGTACTTTGATCTAGTTTCATGAATATTGTTATAATTATGTTGAATTGTTTGTTATGGCCATGGGTAATGGTCTTATAATATCGAATGTGGTGATTTGGCATTTTATTGAGGTTATAAGGATGGTATGGTGGTAATATGACCTATTTACTTTATTTTATGATTATTAGACTTCAATTATGTTGTGATTGGTATGGTCCATTTATGGTGGCAGCGTTATGTCCTTTATTTGCTATTAATATGGCCTAGTCGGCGATATTTTATGCAGTATGATGATCATGGATTTGTCGGCATAAATTTGAGTATTATGATGATCTTTATAGTTTATATTATGTGAGATTTGATAATATCTATCTATATGTGAAGTAATGTCAAATTATGTGTTCTTTCTAAGTATGTTAGGAAATCATGTAGACAATGACTATCTGCTTATATGTGTAGTTTAATGGCTGATGCAGGGTTTTTCCTACATGACTATATGAGTCTATGTTGGTCATATTTATGTTTATATGATAGTATATAGGATGACTTGAAGATAATAAGGGTTATTTCTATGTGGTTATAGAGCAGGCATGTAGTGTGAGTTAAAAAGAAGAATTTGTTGTTTTTCCTTGGTTTACTTGAGTCCCTTTCTTGATGTATTTATTAATGTGATTATGTGATGCCTTGACATAAGATGATAAAGTCTCTTAGTCCTGAATGTGAATGCCATTTGACCATAAACGAACTTAACAGGGTCTTTTATGTGAAACCTTGAAACTAGTGGTACGGTTATAAATGTTGAAGTCGTAAGATAAAATGGTATCCTTCAAAGTAAAGGAATGATAGACTGAAGCTTAATTGTATGGAACCAGATCACATTAATCCTTATAAATGTCAAGATGAGCTTCTTGTCACCATTTTGAGGTAGCCCTAGTGGACCATTCTATGGTAGGGTAAACGTGATTGGGTTATGAACTTGATATGGAAAACTTTTATATGAACCGTAGGTATAAATTACTCTATGAGAAAGAAGTCTAGCACTGAGTGAGTATAGTAAGGGAAGTATTTATAGTTAAAGAATGAGACTAGATTACAAAGCATGCCCTTCAAATTCTATAAACATGTGCCTACATGGGATGTGTATAACTTTTATCATTGACAAGTAGAACACCCTCATCAGAGTAGGTTAGAACTTTGGATTCCATGTCTTTCTACCATTGTCTATGTCGGTCATTGCCTATTTTCATCACATGGAATACCTATATCATTATCAAAGTTCTATGAGGTTTTTGTGGTGGTATGGGACACTATTTAGACGTTGCACAATAGGCTTTGAAAGTGTTATTTGGAGTTCCTAGGTCTTTTCAAAAACCATTACTTCATTGTCCTTAATGTGTTGAATGTCTCGTAAATGAACTAATGAATTTAAAACTTAAGTTAAGAAAGTATATCAAACGAATAAGTACTTATTGAGAGTAGTTTATGGTTTTCTAGTTAAGATGTGAAGGGGGCATAGGAATTGTCACTTCATATCTTACCTAGATAAGTCTTAATAATGAAAATAGATAGGGAATATGTTGAATATATGGACATGATATAAACCTAGGTAATCATAAGTATTATGTAGGTTGTCTTGAAGAGGTCAATCATGGACATTACCTTCTTGATTTAATTAAGTAAGTATGTCTTTTGATATCCTTTGGTAAGAGATGTCATATCATTTATATGTTTATGTGTTAAGTGAGTATGATTCTATCGTAGGTAGTCTATAAGATCTCTTTAAGTTTTTGTGTAGGGGATATTATGGGCGGCCGCTTCGCAACTAACTCAAGTGAGACTTAGAATCACCTTTTGTAGAGGAAATCTCATGCTCATATGTTTGATGTCTTGTGCGTATGTGTCTTGTTATAAGTAGTATTAAGGGTTATTTAGGCATGCTTAGGGAGATTGTATGGGAGGTCTCTCTTTGTGTTTATTAATTGAGTCTTAAGATAGATTTTAGTGAGAAGACTTTATGCTAGGATGTGTTAAAAGAGAAGAACATGTATTTCATTGTACAATGAATGTAGTTTACTATTAAGTTGGTCGAAAAATGTGATTAATCTCTTAAATGTTATCTTCTATGCTTCTAAGTTGTTTAATGTAGCTCTTATAATTAAAATATGATTTTAAAATGAAAAGAGGCATATTTCTAATAAATGTCCATTTTCACGCATTATACCATTCTTAGTACATGTGGCTGTACTAATCCATGCTTTTATCTATCTCTATAGTTGTTAGTAGGTAAGGAACATTTAGGAAGGACGACTTTGACCATAGCATCATTCTAGAGAAGTCGAAATGCGCCCTGATTTGATTCGAGGGCATAGATGTCTTTTATGTTTCCATTAGATGTATTGTAATAGACTAAGTGTTTCTATATTCATATTGTGTATGGGCCATGTCCCACGTATTCTCGTGTCTAAGATTGATGAAATTAAGACTAAGTATTTCCTATGACTTTATATGAAAAAAAATTTAAAGACTATGATATGATTTGTGAAAAGTTTTAATTCCGCACTACTTTTCATTATGTATATGTGATAAATTCTATGTAATGGTTTGTACAGGACCTCTAAGATATCAATTACGTAGGTTGCAATTCCTATATTTACCCTAACTTCTAGGGTGTGGTTTCGGGATGTGATGATCTTGGTATCAGATCATAGGATATGATAGTAGTTTAAGGAATCAATAAGTCTCATCAAGGAACAGTTAGTAGAGTCTTGACCATTAGTGTGAGTCGCGACACATCTATGGGCGAGAGGCTATAGGACGATAGATTTTACCTTCTTTTCTACTCTTATGCCATGCCGTAGAGTAAAAGTTATGGCTACTCTTGTATTATGGTTTTCCTTGTGTTTCTAGGAAGATAGATACGAGGAAGACACCTGCTAGGTGGATCGAGAAGAATGATGTGAAAGAGGATATTCCTCCTCAAGTTTAGGAAGTTGAGCAATTTCCTCAAGATTGTCAAGGTGCTCAAGGTGTTAAAGATGATCAACTCCCTATTGTGTCTGGAGGCGATGATGTCCCGTAATTGAGTAGTAGGGATATTAAAAAGGCTTTGCTTTCTTTAGCGCGAGCTGTGACTACGGAAGTGAATTTTAGTATGGTGCCTAGGGTTAATGTTGTGGCGAGCACTATGACGTATAGGTTAAGAGATTTTTTAAGGATGAATCCTCCTATATTTTTTGCCTCTGTGGTGGGAGAACATTCTCAAGATTTCCTAGATGTAATGTACAAGTTATAGAGTGATAAGGAGTTACATCTTGGGAGAAGGGGGAGTTGGCTTTGTATCAACTGAGTGATGTTTCTCAAATATGCTACACTAAATGGAAGGACAATAAGGCGGAGGGATCGTGTCGTATTGAGTGGAAATAATTTAATGAAGCTTTTCTTGGTAAGTAATTTCCTTGTTAGAGGATGGAAGTCAAGTTAGAGGAGTTTATCAAACATAAGCAAGGTAATATGAGTGTTGAGGAATACTCTTTGACATTCTTATTGTTATCTAGATATGCCTCATCACTTGTGTCTAATCCAAGAGAATAAATGACTCATTTTGTCATAAGTGCCGCCGATCTACTTAGGGAGGAATTTCGTACAGTTATGCTACATGATTATATGACCCTAGCTGGATCATAGTGTATGAACAAGCAATTTAAGAGTCTAAAATTAAGAGGAATTCTAGCAACTTGAAAAGGAGTGGTTCTAGTGATTAAGAGCAATCTAGGTTAAAGTAGAGGAATTTAACTCTAAAAGAACCTAGGAATATTATTGTGAAATTTGAGAAAGGAGGTGGTTCTCAAAATGTAAAACCTACATGTGTCACTTGTGCAAAGAGGCATTATGGTGAGTGTTTAAGAGGTACCGTGTAAGACCTCGAAAATGACATAGGTGAAGCTAGAGACTAACATGGCTGTAATTATTTTATAAGGTCCTAAAATTGACTATAATGTGATATAGAGGCAATTGCTATGAGTTTAGTTGCATTGGAAGTCAAACATCAAGGGACGAGCAAGGCGTTTGACGATTAAGTCACTTATGTGCCTCATATGTATTTTTATGTGTTTATGTTTGAATCATTGTGTTATAAGGTCCTTAAATGAGTTACTATAGTGTATATAGGCAGTGTGTCAAGTTTCGTGAAGTTTGGAGGTCAAACGTCCAAGAATACCATGATGTTCAAAATGCTTGCCTTGAAACAACAATATGTGTCTATGTATGTTTTGTTGAGTTTTTCATGTTAATCGATGGAGACAATTTAACTGTAGGTTGAGGAGTATCTGAAGCAAACCGCGAGATCCCCATCGACGGGACGTGGGTAAGACCACGGACCGTAGATGCATCCGTCGCTGGGTCAGTATGTTTTCCGCCAGCTATCTGTTATGTTTAGAGGTAAAGTTGTAAATTCACCCAAACCCTATAGGTCTTTGGACGGTTGTTTTGAGTGTTTATTGGTATTTAAAGAGTATATTTGTCATTAAACTTTCATTATAACCCTAACACTCAAATAAAAAAATATTCCCTCCAAAAGTTTCTCCAAACACCTCCATGAGAGTTCAAAGTGAGGATGAAGCTTGAAGATGGTTCTTCAATGTAGTTTCTTCTTCAGTTTTCATTGGGTTCTTCATATAAGGTATTGGATTTCTTCAACTAAGGCTTGCTATAACCTTAGATTAAATTTCAAAGACGGTTTTCAAAGGATTTTAAAAAATTAAAAAGTCCAATTTCTACTCTATGTCTTAGGTTCTTGCATGAAAAGTTTTCAAATTTTAAGATATGATGTTATTGATGTTTAAATGATTGTTTCCAACGAAATTCTCCATGAACCCTTGATATTCTTAAATCTCTAAATTTCACTTAAATATGGGTGAATTGATTATGCTTTGATATTGATGAATTCATGTATAGATTGTTATGGGCTGTTGATTCATGTATGGATTATGTATGTATGATATATAGATTGTTTCATTTCGACTAATTGAGTAATGAATAATTTTCAATCTTTTGCATGCTAACATAATTGAATTGATATGAAATTAATGGTTATAGATCTTAATAGAATTTTCCTAAGGGCTCTCTAATGATTTAAGTATTGTAATCATTTGATATCTAATTTGTCTTAGATTGGTAAATTTATATTGAATTAACGTAGATTCATCGAGTTTTATGATTTATGTTTTTAATTGGTGTTCATGGCCATGGGTAAGGGCTTTATGGAATTGAATTGAATTGTTTTGCTTTGGATTGAAGTGGTGAGATTAATTGGGTGGTACGCTACCCTAACTGCTTTGTTATAATGTATAATTATTGGAATCTAGATCTCTAATTATGTGTGATTTGTATAATCCACTTATGATTGTTGCGTTATGTGTATTGATGTGTTCATGTCAGTGTTACTTTATGCAATATTATAATCATGTCCTTGTTTGGACTACTTGAAATACCATGATGTTTATTTTAGCTATTTTATGTGAAATATGAGTATATCTATATATTGTGAAGCAATGTGAAAGTATGTGTTCTTTCTTTGTATGTTAGGAAAATATGTAGACTATGTTATGTACATATGTGTGTAGTATTAGGATTGATACATGGTTGTTTCTACTTGACTATATGAGTCTATAGTTGTTATATTGATGATGATATGGTTGTGTGTAGGATTACTTTAAGATGATAATGGTATTCCTATGTGCTTATAGAATGACAAGTAATATGTGTTAAGGTGAAGTATGTGGTGTCTTGTCTTAATTGACTTGTGTCCCTTACTTGATTCTTCTATGAACATGAATATGTGATATATTGACTTAGGATTGTAAGTCTCTTAGTCTTGAATGTATAAATGATTTGTGTGATCTTAAATGATGTTAAATTAGTCTTATGTGGAACCTTGAACCTTATGGTAAGATTATGAATGTTGAAGTAAAAAGTTTTAATGGTATCCTTCAAAGTAAAGGATTATAGACTTAAAATTTATTGGCTGGAAGGATATCATATCAAACCTTAGGAAAATCATAATGAGCTTCTTGTCGCCATTGTAAGGTAACACTAAAGGACCTCTTTTGTAGGGTAAATGTAATTGGGTTATGAATTTGTTATAGAACCATCTTATGTTAACCTTTAATGTGAATTACTCTATGTGAGCAAAGGCTAGAACCGAGTGAGCATGGCAATGGAAGAAGTTCTACTTAAAGTATTAGACTAGAATACAGTAAAGCTCTTTATATTTCTTGACCATGTGCCTACATGGGATGTGTCCACATTCTACCATTGGCAAGTAGAACAACCTCATCGGAGTATGATAGAACTCCGGATCCCATGCTTTGCTACCCTGGTCTATGTTAGTTATTTTCTATTCTCTTCATATGGGATACTTACTAGCATTAGAAAAGTTCTATGAAGTTTAGGTGGTGGTATGGGACGCTATCTAGAAATTGCACAACAGTATTTGAAGATATTTGTTAGAGTCCCTAGGTATTCTCCAAGAACATTACTTGAATGTCCTTTATGTGGTGAATGAATATTCAATGAACTAATGAATATAATAACTTACGTTAAGAAAGTATGTTAAATGAGTAGTTAAGGGTTGTCTAGTTAAGGTAAAAAGGGGGCATAAAAATGATTACTTCTTATTTAACCTAGATAAGTGTTAAGAACGACTCTAATTAGGAAAGTTGGATGATTATGTGGACATGATTCAATCCTTAGATACTCTTAAGGATTACTTAGCTAATCTTCACGAGTTCATTATCGACGTTATCTTCTTGATTTACTTTAGTAGGTCTTTTGGTAGCTTTTTGATGGAGAATTTCATATCATCTATATGTTAATGTGTTAAGTCAAAATGATTCTATCCTAGGGAGTCTATGGGATCTCTTGAGTGTGTGTGTAAGGGATTGTATGGGCGGTCTCTTTACAACTCACTCAAGTGAGACTTAGAATCACCTTTCATAGAAGAATCTTTCCTTAATGTTTATGATGCTTTGTAAGTGTGTATGTGACTCATTTTAAGTGATCTTGAGGGTTGTTTAGTCATTTCTAGAGAGGGTGTGACTTAAATGAATCTTAGGATAGCTTTGATTGAGAAAATTACATTCTAATAGGTTTCTAATGTGAAGTGAAGAAACTTCACTGTAACAGTGAATTAAGTTCATTGTAAGGTTTGTAAAAATGTGAATATTTTCTTAGTTTATTTCTTATGTGTTTCTAAGTTGTTAAATGTTGTTCGTATGCTTATAGGATGATATTTTAATAGAAATTCATGAAAATCATAGTATTACGAAATATCCCTTTTTCATGATGTTTGCATGGCTTCTATACATAGTGCATCTAATGTGCTAACCCATTTTTATACTTTTTTACTAAAGTGTATGGAATTGGAATCTTGATGTGCAATGGAGGATGGATAGGTTTCTAAGGCTTGAAGATTAAGTATTGGTGAGTCCTCATCGATTTGAGGATAGTATCCATATGTTCTTATGTAATAGTCTTTACATTATGTCTTGTATTGCAAGTGTCGTAAACTCCAAAGTAGATTGTTCAATAAAATTGTTGTAAACATTTATTGTTTTAAATGAAAGTCTTCTTCTTGCGTATTGATTATAAAAGAGTTTTTCGTGTGTGAAGAAATTTCAAAATTTTTAGTCATTCGAGTATATTTATTATGCAATGAACGATACGAGAGGCGATTTGACTTTTTGAAGTCTCATTTGCCGTGTGAAATCGCAACGTTACTCTAACTTCTATGGTGTACTTGTGGGATGTGACATATCGGGAGTTTCTATGGTTGTGGAACGAAGGACATAAGGTGAGAGATTGTCCTAACATTTCTGCAAAAGGAAAGGAGGGTAATAAAGTTGCTCCAAATGTTCCAAAGGATGATGTTCAAGTAACGAGGTGTTTCAATGCACTCCGTACTAGAGGAGAGAAGTTTGATTGTGATGATGATGAGGGTAGTCCTTGATTTTACCTTTTTAGTTATATGAGTTCCTTCTAAGTGGGGGAGTATGGTTTGTAGATCGGATAGAAAATCATAGTAGCATGTTTCATGTTACATGTTTCATGATGTTTAGGAGTTTTGTTGAAATTGATTTTCATTAACTTCTGGTATTGTGTATTTTATGAAGCTATGATTATGTTTTAAGATATGTTTATATTATGTTACCTTGCATATTAGCATAATTCTATCATGAATTGCTAAGAAGTTGCATTTTTGAAAAATTTTCCAAAATCACTGTAGCTTGGGAAACTACTCAGTATAAATTTTTTTGAAGTTCGACTAATTGATTCTTTGTTCTAATATTGTTGTAATGTGTATAAAACTAATGTATATGAGTATGATATTGAATATAAAATTATTTTTTTTATTTGAAATGAAGCATGTGTGTTTTGTAGAATAGTGAGTTAAAGAATGTTTACTAGTTTCTCGTTATGTTGAGAATATCTTGAGTATGTGAAATTGATGTTTTATTCTTGGTTATGTGTTATATGGTAGGGTCATGAGCTGTTAGTTGAATCTCTATTCTCAGAAGTGTTTGGAGAGTGACAAGAGTCATTCGAGGACGAATGTTGTCCAAATGGGGGAGGATGTAAGACCTCGCAAATGACATGAATGAATTAGAGTGTAATATGTTGTTCATGATGTTTAACTTCATAAATAGGTCAATAATATGGTATTGATGCAGTGTATAAGGGTTTAGGCTCATTGCAAGTCAAACGTCAAAGGACGACTAAAACGTTTAACGACTAAGTCACCTATGTGCCTCACATGTGATATTATGTGCCTATGATTGATTGCTGAAGTTACAAGGTCATTAAATTAGTTCTTATATAATATATAGGCAGTGTGTTGAGTTTCGTGGGATATGGAGGTCAAACGACTAAGAACGTCCATGATGTTTTAAAGGTTTTCCTTGAAACGACCTTCTGTGTCTAGGCATGTTTCATGGAGTTTTATGTGTTCGTATCGGATGAAATTCATGTAATAGATTCTAAACTTGTATAAGATCAAATTTTGATTGAAAACATCAATGAAAAAATCCCCAAGAACAATCCAAGAGTCCTTGAGTAAGGACAAATGTTGGTGGCCAAAACTGCCCAAGGCAGTACAACCTACGGATGGCAATGACGGCCATTGGCCTGATCGACGCCCCGTAGGTGTACGTCATTTGGTACATAGCCTAGATAGATAAGCTCCCATATTCTACTCTCTGAACCCATCGACGGAGGACAGGACGGTCCGTGTGTGGACTGACACCTCGTTGTTGGGTAACAATCCTTTGGAGCTGTGTTCTGTGCAGGTTCACTATCATTTGAGGGGTAAACTTGTATTTTAAACCCACCACAAAATAAGAGGTTTGGAGATTCCTTAAGGGTCTTTTGGGTATTTTAAGTGTGTATATAAGTCTTTAACACTTAGAAAAATTGATTCTTCAAAATCGAAACCCCAAATCCCTTAGAAATTCCCTAGAACTCCAGGCGTCAAAACTCAAGGAAGGGCTTGTAATGATGAATTAAATGGAGATTATTAATCATATTGAAGAATTATCTTCATCAAGGCATGTATTTTTATCCTCTAAACCCTCTTCATCAAGGATCCCAACTTTCAAAGATTTTTTCTAATGTTTTCAAGTTTAGTTGTCCAATTTTTTTATCTATTCCATTGGTTCTTGCAATAATGGTTTCTAAACATTGAATAATTATTGAATTGTTATTCTATTTATAATTTCAAAATAAAATAACCTATGAACCAATGAATTGTATGAACCCTAGTTTTTAACTAAGTTATGGGTTACTTGATATTAAAATAATGTTGAGGAATTCTAATGTAGTTTTATGCAGTCTATTGATTGATCTAATAATTGTAGTAAATTTATATTTATGTTGAACTAAATTAATGAATATGTTGTAATTTAACCTAATTTAATAAATATTGTTATAAATATGTTGAATTGTTAGTTATGTTTATGGGTAAGGGCCTTATAAAATCTTATGTGGTTATTTGGCATTGGATTGAGGTATTGAGGACGATGTGGTGGTAAGGTTCCCTATTTACTTTATTTTATTATTATTAGATTTCAATTATATTGTAATTGGTATGTTCCACTTATGTTGGCGGTGTTCTGTGCTTTATTTGCAATTGATTTGGCCTTGTCGGCGTTATTTTATGCAATATGATGATCATTGCCTTGTCGATATTACATAGAGTATTATGATGATTTGCATAGTTCATATTATGTGAAGTTTGATCATATATATATACATGTGAAGTTATGTCAAAGTTTGTGTTCTGTAACGACCTGTTTAGTCATTTTGAGCAGCAGATTTTATTTCTAGAAAAACTGTGTGGGTCGACGGAACCCACGACGGACCGTCATGGGCACGACGGGCCGTCGAGGGTTTCTCGTTCCAGAACACTTAGACTTCTGAAATTTGGGTACTGAAATCGACTCTCTGAACTTCGTAACGGAATGGCAGGACGGACCGTCACAGGCGTGACGGGCCGTC
>NC_028646.1:18696234-18721290 GCF_001406875.1 Solanum pennellii
GTAATTTGATCATAGATGTTCTTGTGGTGATGACTTCCAGATTTTGGGGAAATAATAGATGTTGAATTTTAGAAGTTATTGAATTGTCTTTTATTAATGAGTTTAAGTCTTCCGCATTGCTTTATGTTGATATTAAATTGAAATGTTAAGGTTTAGATTGGTCGGTTCGCTCACATAGGAGGGTAAATGTGGGTGCCAGTCGCGGCTCGGTTTTGGGTCGTGACATGTTCTTTGTATGTTTGTTAGAAAATTATGTAGACTATGACTATATGCTTATATTTGTAGTATTAAGGTTGATGCATGGTTGTTCCTAATTGACTATATGAGTATATGATGTTCATATTTATGTTGATATTATAGAATAGAGGATTACTTTAAGATGATAAGTATTATTTCTATGTTCTTCTAGAATGACTGCATTATGAGTTAAAGTGAAGTACATGGTGTCTTGTCTTGGTTGACTTAGGTCCGTTGCTTGAAGTATGTATGAATGTGTTTATGAAATGTCTTGACTTAGGATGTTGAAGTCTTTTCGTATCGAATGTATGAATTACATATGACGTTAAATGAAGTTAAGAGGATCTTTTATGTTTTTTATGTGAAACCATGAACCTAGTGGTAAGGTTATGACTATTCAAGTCGTAAGCCGTAATGGTTTCCTTCAAAGTAAAGCAATGAAAGGCTTATTATTAATTAGATGGAACAACATCATATTAATCCTTAGGAAAGTCATGATGAGCTTTTTGTCGCCTTTGTGGGGTAGCCCTAGTGGACACTTTTTTGGTCGGGTAAATGTGATTAGGTTATGAACTTGATATGAAACCCTTTTATATGAGACTTAAGTGTTAATTACTCTATGAGATAGAAGGATATCACCAATTGAGTATGGTAAGGAAAGTAGTTCTAGTTAACAAATGAGACTAGAATACAAAGCATTTCCTTCATATTCCTTAACCATGTGCCTACATGGGATGTGTCTAAGTTCAACCATTGGCAAGTAACACACCCTCATCAGAGTAGGCTAGAATTTCGGATTCCATATCATGCTACCATGGTTTATGTCGGTAATTTCCTTCCCTTATTGTATGGAATACCTATTAACATTAGAGAAGTTCTATGACGTTTAGGTAGTGGTATGGGACAGTATCTAGACATTGCACAATAGGTTTTGAAGGTGTTAGTTGGAGTTCCTAGGTCTTGTCCAAAATCATTACTTGAATGTCCTTTATCTGTTGAATGTCTCCTAAATGAACTAATGAATGTAATGACATTTGTTAAGAAAGTATGTCAAATGAATAAGTACTTAGCGAGAATGGTTAATGGTTTTCTACATAAGGTGTGAATGGAGCATATGAATCGTCACTTTATATATTACCTATATGAGTCTTAAGAATTAATCTACATAGGGAAGATGTGGAATATGTGGACATGATCTAAACTTAGGTAGTCTTACGGATTAAATATGTAGTCTTTAAGAGGTCAATCATGGACGTTACCTTATTGATTTTCTTAAGTAAGTCTTTTGATAGCCTTTGGTAAGAGATGTCATATCATTTATATGTTTATGTGTTAAGTGAGCATAATTCTATTGTAGGTACACCATCTCCCCCTTGGGTGAATACCTCCACTCTCTGATTGTGGACTGAACCTTTTTGTTCAAGCAACATTCGATCACTATCTTAATTTTACATAACCTCCACTACAAAAGAAGATTCTGCCCCTTTTTGAACTATTACACTACTTTATGATATGCTCATAAGGCGAACTCCCAAGCAAGAGAGCCTGTGAACATTCTTCACTAGCTCCATCCTTTCTTCCTCAACATGGGCTACACTACCCATAGAAAATCTACTAAGAGCATCTTCTACTACATTCGCCATACAAGGATGGTAATGCACACTCGTATAATAATCCTTAAGGAACTCAAGAAATCTCCTTTGGCAAAGATTCAACTCCATCTGGGTGAAAACATACTTAAGGATCTTAAGGTCAATGATGGTAATTCACTCTCATATCAATATCCATACAAGTAGTGTATTCAGATCTTGAGTGCAAACACCACTGCTGCAAGCTCGAGGTCATGAGTTTGATAGTTCTTCTTATGTATCTTAAGATGTCTAGAAGCATAAGCTATAACCTTATATCGTTGTATCAACACAAAACCAAGGCAACCTTTATATGCATCGGAATAGATCATATATCATCTGAACCCTCTATTAGACTCAAGACATGAGATGTAGTCAATGTAGTTTTCAATGATGTGACGATTTTCTCACAATCATTTGACTGTTTGAACTTGACCATCTTTTGATTCAACCCAGTCAATCGTGAGGATATGGAATGAAATCCTTGCACGAACTTCTGTAATAACCCGTTAGGCCTAAGAAACTCCTGATATCTTAAGCAGACGTAGGTCTGGCCCATTGTTTCACAGCTTCTATTTTTGTGAATCCATGCGGATCCCATCGCTAGATACAATGCGACCAAGAAAAGCAATTGTTGCAACCAGATCTCACATTTGCTAAACTAAGATAATAAGTGGCGATCTTTGAGAGTCTGAAAACAACTCTAAAATTACTTCCATGTTCTTCCTCACTCCAAGAGTAAATGAGGATATCGTGAACAAAGACGATTATGAACAAGTCCATTACTATATGAACATATTGTTCATCAAATTAATGAATATTCAAGAGAATTAGTTAGTCCAAATGACATAATTACAAATTCATACTGACCATACCGAGTTCTAAAGGCTGTTTTTTGGAATGTCACTATCTCTGACTTTGAGCAGATGATAGCTCGATCTAAGATCTATGTTTGTGAAATGGCTAGCACCCTCAAGTTTGTAAAAAGTGTCATCAATCCTAGGTATGGTATGCTTATTCTTTATTATAACCTTGTTCAACTGTATATAGTCAATGCTTATTCTGAGAGAACCATCTTTCTTCTTTACGAACAACACTGGGCACCCCATGGTAACTAGGACTGATGAAGCCCTTATTTGAATGGTCTTTCAACTTATCTTTCAATTACTTAAGCTCTACTAGAGCCATTCTGTAAGGAGAAATAGAAATAAGCTGGTAACTGAAAGGAGATCAATTCGAAAGTCGATTATGCTTTCGGGATAGACTCCGAGAAGATCTTCTTCAAACACTTTTGAACACTCACAACCTACTGGAACTGACTAATGAGTTGAGGTTTCAAAGCTAGAATCTGATATACTGTGGTTTAACAATATTTTCAATGACTTTCCTTAAGTTTAATGTGTGTATAAATCTTTTTTGTATTGATTTTTGTTGTAGTTTTCTATTTATTTCAAGGAAATCTGCCCAAAGGACAATGCCTAGATTTTTAGATGAAAGTGCAGAAGTGACCACCTACGAATCCAACGACGGTCCATTATGACAATGACGGTCAGTAGAGGTTAACTGTCGTGAGAAGATCATGGCTGCTGAAGGAATTTTGAGATTTTGGCCTAGTGAGGGACTACAAATCTCACGATGGACCATCATATCCACTATGGTCTATCCTTCACAATCGGCAATGATAACAAATAGTAGTCTAGTACCAAACTTTAGAAGATTCCAAGTGTCGTGGAAAGAAGCCCCTCGACGGACCATCGTTCTTGCAATTGTCCATCACATTTGTCTGTCGAGGGTAACAGGGAGTTTATAAAGAAAAGCAGAAGGAGACCACGACGGTCCGTCACAAGGTTCGTTGACTCAGACGTGTTCTGGGCAGAATTTTCCTTCAATAGGTTTCCTCTTTTATTATGTTTTATTTCCTATAAATAATCCGAAAAATGTCGTTTCTTGGGTTAGACTCTTAGATAATTTTCAGTTTTATTGTCTTAATATTGAACTATCAATTTTTGAATTTGATATTACTTTTCTGGAATCTATTATTGGTGTTTTGTGATTTATTCAAGTAATTTTTTGGATTTTTTTCATTCTCATCAACGTAAGTGCATGAATTCTTATATTATTATTAAGAATTGTGAGATTATTAGCATGGGTAACCAAACTCCATAACTAGGGTTGTGGGAACCATGGGTAAATAACACGGTATAAACTAGCTAAAATAAAAATTCTAGAATAGTGTCTTACATGTACTGATAAATCTTTTGCATAGAAGTCTTTTTATCAGATGGCCAACGTTAGAACTCACCTTATTGCTACTTGTCGGACAAAGGAGGTACATAATAGGAAAAAAATTATCAAAATAGATTTATTGTATACTATCTAATAGGCTAGTGTAGGTTAGTAGAAAGTAACAATTTTCTCAAATATCGAATATGATGCTTCATATGAGATAAAGATAAGGCTTAGTAAGAAAGAAATGAAGCCGGGCCAAGGTGTGGAGTTTAATTCTCTAGATGTCGGACCAAGAATTTAGAGATACCTAACTTATCACTTTGCATGCAAGATAGTAGAAAAGGATTGTTATAGCTAGAAGTGCCTAGTTAAAAGCATGTGGGGAACAGTTACTCTCGTTACTTGATTAAACTTCAATACTTGAACTTGTCACTTGTTTACTTTAATTTAGATCATTGCTTTCATAAATCAAAACCCCCCTTTATTTATTTGTTTTTGGGAAATAATTGACGAAATAGAAGTAATAATAGAATAAAGTTATGTCTGAAAAATTTAACTCATGGGAACGATCTCAACCTCACTAGTTGGGTTCTTTACTTGAGGTGACCACTTTTACTTTGTTTTGAGAAGTAAATTTGAGTGTATCAGAAATCCTTAACTCGAACTAGATGATATAGATAACCCTTGGAGATCATCTTTATGGCCATAACGTAGGAAATAAACCAACCCTATAGGCACTAAGCTACTACCCTTCTATTCCAAGATCGGTTTGTCTGGAAACTGAAAGCGAACAATAACATTTTTACAATCGAATAAGGCATAACATGAGTGTAACTAATCCATGCCTAGAATGAACAGTCTTTTATTTGAAACTCAACAAGATCTGCTGAGGTGACTTTCTGAGATACTGTGGTAGGGCTGGTTCTGTATACTCGTCTAGCTATAATTGGGTCATCTAATGGAGTAGAGACTGAGTAAGGTTTTCAGAGAGTTTATGGACTGACACTTAACTGGACTGTTATGTAAGGAGTTACAAAAGAAATAGTAGTACCCTGTATCTAAAAATGCATAATCATTAAGGTCAAAGACTCCTAGTGTAGTAGTGACTATATTAGGAGAACCTTCCTGATCCTGACGAGCCTGGAGAACTTACAACATGTTCTAGCGCTGACCGCCACCTATACCAGATCCGTTACCCTGCTGATTCGTGCGACTTTCTAGTGCTGTTGAAGTTGTAGACTATTGATTCGGGCTACTTTCTAGTTCTGCTGAAGTTGTAGATTGAGTTCTACCACTACCACCTCTCTGACCCTGTCTAGAAGGACAATCCCTAAACCTTTGACAAGACTGACCAAAGAAAAAACACCCTTTCTTTCATGCAAGGCACTCTCATAGATTGTTCTTACCATACTTAGGGCAAGTGGGGTAAGTGTTGGTGCCTGAAAACTTCCTGGGATTTAGAGTTTGGTGCTCTACCCTTCTGGTGATACGAGTTCTTGGAGGATAGAACACAAGCTGATGAAGGGGTTGTATCTGAAAAAACTTCTACTGACTTTGCGAGCGATTTCAACCACCTGACTTCTGCTGAGAATAGTCGTAGTTCCCAGTCCTTGCCTTTTTATTAACCTTAGCTTGTTTCCTAAGCTTATCACCTTAAACATGTTGAACATGAGTCATAATCTTAGAGATGTTCATATCTCCAAGTTACATATCATTTTTGCACTCAATTGTATCAAAATCCGACACTCGATACAAGAATTTGTTCATCTGAGACCTAGAGTCAGCAACCATGTCAGTAGCATACTTGGAGAGTTAATTAAACTTCAGCCCATACTATTGGACTGTCATGTTACCCTGCCATAAGTTCATGAATTCCTAAGCCTATGCCTCATTCAACTCTATTGGGAAAAAAATGTCTAGAAAAGTCTCACTAAAGCAATCCTAATTGATAGGAGGACCATTTGCACCCCTATTCTACTTCCACTGGGTGGACCAGATATGAGAAACATCGTTCAACTGGTACAGTGACTTGCACTACCTCAAAAATGTTCTTGATCTCATCCAAGAAATTTTGAGGATCCTCATTAGTTTGTAATCCTAAGAACTCAGGCGGATTCATCCTAATGAATTCATGGACCATTGCTGCAGCTGATCCACCATTTTCATTTACTGGAGCATGAACCCAATTGTTCTGGTTGGTCACACTAGGAGCCAACATATGTATTGAATTACTGAACTTAGCATTGGAGACTTCTTGATCTGGGACTGGAGGAGCTGCATTTGCATTCTTGGCATTCACATTTCTTGTGTTATCTCTCCAACGAGGCGTGATCTGCAACGTAGAACGTCAAGTAAGCATGCAATAAGATCATACCTTAGGCACGATAAAAGTAACAACAAAGTAAAGATTTTCTAAAACACTTCATAGGCTCCCTCTCATTAGATGGGGTGCACTTCACACCTATGAAAATTACTCACTTAGTGCGGTTTCTCAGACATCCTAGGACACTTAAACCTTGTGCTCTGATACAAGGTTTGTCATACCACGAGCTACCTCTGAGATGCGGACACGGAACCTAGGACCACAAGTGATCCCAAGGTAACCCTGCTTGCATGATCATGAGCATACTAAAGATATTAAACTGATGCAGAAGCTAAATCATAATATATAATAAAAAAATAGGGAACACCCATATGTTAAATTTATATAATATTAAGATTGATGAATTTAATACAATAAAATTACTTACTCAACACTAAGCTAAAAGAAACTATCAGAAATAAACCATTTACTGACTAAAAATACAAGAACAAGGCCCAACTAAATCTAGCAAAATTGAAACTAAATGGCTCATGAATGTTGTCCTCGGAGAATAAGGACTCACCACTGAATCTGTTGAATATGATATCGGCAAATCGATCTATGCATGATCTAAATATAAAAACCTTATGCTTCATCATGAGAAGATGAAGCGCACGTATGTATAAGTACATGAGAGGTACTGAGCATGTATGATAGAATAAAGATGAAATGAAACATAATTGAACAGTCAAAAAAGCAAGTATAATAATCTTAACATGATATACTAAATTTCTTTGTTAACAGAATTGAATAACAAATTTATACCATGCTAAGACAAAATACTAAATATACAGATAAATGGTCAATGCAATAGTGTGTTACTTAACGACGGGAGATACTAATAATCGATAATAAAACCACATGAGCTAAATATGGAGTCTGATGTATAAGACACATCAAAAGGACCCAATTTACCCTGCCAAAGGTATAAAGGCATGCTGGCGTGCTCACTAAATAAATTTCCATAGAGGAGACTTACAACCTACTTGGCTAGTAGTTATGGGACTATTGGGTAACTGAATCCTAGTCCCAGTTGGTATTATGCTACTTCAATTGATTTATATAGTTTACTTATTATCTATGAATTTATGTAAATATTGGATAGATCAAAACTGAACATGCAAACTGGGAAGGCAACATTTAATCTGATGATGATGCATTAAAAATTCGAGAATGTATAAGTGCATAACTAAAATATCTGTCCTAGCATGTGTAATTCAAGAAATTAAGAAATACAAAGCTAGAGTTGTGAAATTAATGCATTAATCTGAGTTTAGACATAATAATCTAATTTGGAACATATATTTTAACTAAATCATGAAGTTCTGCTAAAATTGTAGGAACCCTAGGTTTAATTAAAAGAGAATCAAGAACTGTTTGGAATTAACTAGGGACCCAATGGGTGTAAGGAACCCAAAAGTGAAATAACTCATAATTGGTGATGAAACTCACAGAAAAATACTTATGTTTCGGGGCTTGAACAGCTGGAAACTTGTTGTGTTCTTGAACTATGGTTCTTGAGTTTTTTCTCCTGTCTTGCTTCTAATTTTCTACCTTCTAATATATGATTTGGACTTAGGTAAGTTCTTGTTATGTTTATAGGCCTAAACTGACTAAAAATCTGATGATTTAGGGTCAAAACAACGTATCTTAATGCTTAACCGAAGTGGGAAAAGATCAAAAGACCCCTGAGTTAGTTGCTTTCCGACCAAATGACGACTAGGACTGACGGTCCGTCGTGTGGTTCGTAGGTTGAATCTGTTTGACAAGACTTTACAAAAACTGGCAGAATGATTTACTCGGAGGTCTTATTTTTGCAAAGTCGGTGGATATGGAAAGATAGTTCAATTATCTATTTATGGATACGTCATGGACACCTAATTAAATTTGTGCTAAGGGTTATGACCATTTGAAGTTGACTCAACTTTATTTCACCCTTAATTGTCTGCTAATCCCACCTACGGACAGTGAGTCCACCTACTGACCGTGCTGGTCTTCCGTGAAACTTGTCGTAGAGTGGGTGAATGGAGTGTCGATCGACGGTTACAGACTACGGACCATAGTATGACCTACGGCTGTAGTTCCGTCTGTCGATCATGACTTAACAAGATTTTTATGGACTCAGATTTTGTGGGTTTCTGACCCCATATACATATGTGCAGGACTGATCGTGAGTCAATCTACGATCTGTTGATGAGCCCGTTGGTTGCACCTGCAGATTCTTTTTGAAAAATTTGTTTTTAGAATAAAATTTGACCTTTTTGTTTTCTTATTTCATTTTAAACATCTTAAACTTAATATCATAGGTGTTCACAAATTAACCATCTAATATAGAGATAATCAAATAAAACAAACAGTTCATAATTGCATTAATTGTATTCTTGCCAAAACGGAACAAATACAAGTGTCAAATAAAAGTTGAAAAAACACTAGTGGAACATTCTCCACTACCTAAAACCTACATATAAGCTATATAATAATGGTAGACATCCTTTAAAGCATGAGGACATACCAAGTTCGGATGAAAGCTCCACGTCCGGATAGCTGCAATGTGAACTTGTAAGCTCTAGCATACCTATGCCTGCACCTAAAAATATAGAGTTGTATGGGACTAGTACACATTTGTACTGAGTATGGTTATATGAAAGCACACACCAAGGGCATGTATGACTAATAAAAGCTTTTTCCTAACAACATGATTATTTAAATTAAAGTTAGTAGACTTGCCAAATTGCGATTAGGAATGTTAGTGAGCTTTCCAAATTTGGATTAGGAAAGTGAGTGAGCTTTCTAAATTTATATTAGGAAATTCATGCCATGAGTGTAACATGAATCATCATACTTATAACATTTCACTAAGCACATAACATCTTACACATAGAATATAACATATTGCAGATAGCACATAACATTTTTCATATCATTATTACATATGCCATGAGACCTTGGAATCATGGAATTGACATCAACACTTCCCAAAATGAAGGCTCAACATATGAGACCTCAACTAGAGAGCCTTCTTTAGCAAACACAGAGTCTTCTTCATTCATTCATACGTACTTCATTTCATTTCATTCATAGGCTAATATGAACACCAGTTATACCTAAAATATAGTTTAAGACTTTCATCGGGTTCGCTGTGCAATGATCAAGAATTACCTAGTGTCATTACTTTAGTCTAGCTCACCTCTTGATTATCCTATCTTGACACATTTGGTATCATTCATTTTATTATGTGAATCATTTGAGGCTCACATCATTCTTTCATTAGGAACTTTAACATTAACCGATAGAGATCACGTGAGCATCATGAAATCCAGTGTCTACCCCCCACCGAGAAGAGGTGGAGTCACCGGTAAAAGTGACCGAAAACATGCTAACGTACATGGGAATTGAACCCCTCCAGATCCCTATATTGGCAGTATAGGTTGAAAGACTAGGAGATATAAGGAGAACAATACTCAGCATGCCGGACAGTCTCATCTCATGAGAGTTACGTGAACCTCCGCCCTTCCCGAAAGAAGGCATCACCACTCATAGCTAGTCTATCGGTGCTTACTATAAAGTTCCATTACATTCAACTTATACGTCATTGAATCTGGCTTCTAGTATGAGGAAAAATATCTCAATAGGTAATTTCTAATCTCATCATTAGCATTAAGTTTGTTAATCTCAATATTTTCATTAGAGTGTTCATAGAGACTGGTCTCTTCGTTAACTTTACACTCTCATGGGTTATTATGTTTTGGTAACATTTACTTAGGATCATTTGAAATTTCTCTAGTCTTTTACATTAGCCTCATATCAAGTTGTCACCACATTAATTAACATTAGTACATTTGCTCATCATAATGACTTACCCCTTCTTACGTGAATGTTCATTTCATCATATGCCAATGCACTTGGCCATTTAGTGTGTTTCACACTCTTACTTAACCTTTCTAGGGTTTCATCATTTCATTGTTCATTTCATTATTTCATTGTTCATTTCATCATGTGCCAATGCACTTGGCAATTTAGTGTATTTTACACTCTTACTTAACCCTTTTAGGGTTAAATCATTTTATTACATACATCTTAGGTTCACTTATTTTGAAATGTATGGTAGACTTATGGGTCTATACATACAAGCCATGAGTCTTTGTTCATAGTTAGTTTAAGATATTCATATATTCCTAAGATTATTTGGTACATGATTTATGCATATTTTATGAATGCCAAGATCCATATTTCGATCTGAGTAGCCAGCATTATTCTTGAATTTTTAATTCATGTATGACTTATATATCAATACGGGATTTCGATAAGGGAACCCGGTTTCAAATCCCTTGGACAACATTTACATTTTATTATTCATTTCTATTTTAATTATGTGGCTTGGGGAATCAAGATCGAGCTCCAACACCTTCAATTTATTTTTTTCCTACTTTTTCTCTTAATTTTTCGCATAATGGGACTGAGAGCATGTGGGATCGAACCCCGACAACCTCATTTACTTTTGGTTTCCAATTATTTTTAATTCTCTCTTTTGGATGAGGGGGTGTGGTTTCGAAACCCTACCCCACTTTAATTTCTTCTCCTTAATTTTCTTTTGGTTCTGCCTAGAGGTTGTGGGTTCGATTCCCACGTGCCTCTCATTTTCTTATTTTCATAATACATTTTCCAGCCAAGGTCATGGGTTCGAATCCCACATGTCACATTCCCTTTTTCTCGTTTTATTTAATTGATTTTTAACATGTGGAGGTTGTGGATTCAATCCCTTGTAATCTCACATATTTTATTTCATTTTTTCATAGCATGAAATTCCCCTTACTATGGCCAAAACTCATTAACAAGATACTGGAAATTTTTTTAGCCTATTTTCTCACTTCTTGAACATTAAATGTTTAGACATTTTAAGTAGTTTTTAGTGAGTTCTTTAGGTGCATTTTCAAGATTTAATTCGAGAAAGAATTGCACAGAAATAAGCATCTTTGCATCACTTATGAACATCACGATTTACATAAACATGTGTATATGAAATATAAAGAACTAACATCACATTTTAGAGCCTTAAACCGAAGGCACATACTCATGGCTCACATTGCACACACATATACATAGTTTCGAATCACATAGGTGATCCTTCGTACGATTTCAAACACACATACATGAACATATTCATCAAGAAAACACAACACACCCCTAATATCTTCTAGCAAACATATCAAATCTACGAATTATTGGGAGCTAGTGACAGGGACATGCAACGGGGAACAACCCTAGTTTTCGGATTGAATATACTGAACCTTAGGGGTATCTTGGGAAATGGTCAAAGAGAGAAGAGAACCCATACCTATTTTATGTTCCAACCTCGACATTCTGCACAAAAACATCTCCAAACACACATCCAACAACGAATGTTCTACACCCCACTTGACGGAAAACCTTCTCTTTTCCTACGTGATTAATTAACGTTTGTTTTTCTTATATTTTCGTGTGAGTTCTTCAAGTGTGAAGAACCTTGATAAATTTTCTGTTGTTGAATATTATTTTGCAGAGAGAAACATGAAGGGGTAGAGAGAATGATCGTGAATGTTGAGGAGATAGACGTGAGAGAGTGAGAGTTTTATTAGGCTTAGAACTCTAGTTTTACTTAGTCAAGTAAGATTTTTATTAAATAATAAAAAATCTGATTTCCCTTTTGTTTTAAATCAGCTAATAAATAATAATTATTACATAATTACATTAATTTACCAACATAGATTAAAACAAATTTAATTCATTGCTTCAACCTAGGTTCGAACCCGGGTAGAGCAAGACTTCACTCTAAGAGCAAATTTTTTGCCCTCTCTCCCCAAAATACCCCTTCACCTTATTAATTAAATAATTAATTATATATTTAGGGTAATTACGATACTACCCTTAGACTGGAAAAAGACCATTTTACCCCTAGACCGTCAAAACATAAGATTTCTTTTTTTAAGTTCTGTAAAGACACATCCCGGTAAATCTTCATATCCAGGATCCCTACATGAGTGGACCCAGCCTTTCGTAACTTAACTATCTCTGTAAGTTAGTTAGCTTGGCTTTTGTAAGGGTTCAGAAGTCTAGTTCTACGCGCATCAACACGTGTGAACCCAGTCTAATCGTAGGCATTCTAGATACATTAAGCATTACTTAGCATATCAATTTTCAGGTTTGTTACATTATCCCCCCCTCTTAGGAACATTCGTCCCTGAATGACACTACTATCTATCTAGCGTAATGCCACTCAGATCATAAATACATACTCACTATACACAATCAAGGTATAGAAACAAAGAATGGAGAGATAAGGACTCTTAGACTTGAAAGTAGGAAATCTAACCTCAATAGTTGAAAAGATGGGCGTAGCGGATCTCATCTCGGCCTCGGCCTCCCACGTAGCACCCTCAACAAGATTATTCCTTAACAATACCTTTACTATGACAATCTCCTTGTCCCCAGCCGCTTGACCTATCTGTCTAAAATCACAACAGGTGCCTCCTTGTAGGAAAAATTTCCATCAACCCCCAAACCTTCAATAACTAGAATCGATGCTGCATCACCTAAGAACTTCTTTGACATAGAGACATGAAGGACTCGATGAACACAATCTAGTTCCGCAATCAATGACAACTTATAGGCCACCTCTCCCATAGGCTGTAGGATCTCTTACAGCCCAACATACCTTAGACTCAACGCCCTTTCATGCGAAACCTCATCACCCCCTTAAAAGGAAATATCTTCAAATAGACCTGCTCTCAAACATCAAACTCTCAGGGTCATTTTATTTTTTCTGAAAAAGACTTCTGCCGACTATAAGCAGTAGCCAACCTGTCTCTTATCACGTTGACCTTCTCTAAGTCCTCATGAATAATCTCTGTACCGAAAATTGATGACTCTCGAACCTTGAACAACAGAACTGGAGACCTACATCTTCTACCATATAGTTCCTCAAATGGTGCCATCCCAATCCTGGAGTGATGGCTATTATTATGCGAGAACTCTATCAAAGGCAGATGGTCGTCCCAAGTACCCTTGAAGTCAATCACACACGCCTTCAGCATGTCCTCCAATGTTTGAATGGTGCATTCTGCCTTCCCATCAGTCCAAGGATGAAAGGAAGTACTAAGCTTCACCTGCGTGCCTAAGCTCTTTTAGAAGGATCTCCAGAAATGTGAACTGAACTGAGCTCCTCCATCTTAAATGATAAACAAGGGAACCCCAGCCATCTCACAATCTCCTCAATGTAGAGTTTCGCATAATCCTCGACGCTGTAGGTAGACTTCACAGAGATAAAGTGGGAAGACTTAGTCATCCTGTCCACAATAACCCATATGGAGTCATGTTGTATCCTAATCATCGGAAGAACAATCATGAAGTCCATATTAATGGACTCCCATTTCCAAGTCGGAACCACAATAATTTGAGTAAGACCTCCAAGCTTATGATATTTTGACTTTACCTGTTGACATGGGCCTCTGCAATGATCATGGTCTGCAAATCATCCACATGTAGTACATACAGCCTTTCTTGGTACGTAAGTATGTCGACATCTCCCAAAGCAAAAGACTCATTCATCTTAACAAACGCTGAGTCCTTTATCTCCACACACAGGATCAAGATGCTAACCCTCATTGACTTCAACAACTAAGGACGATTCATACATAGGATGAACTGAAACCCCCCACTAGTAGAGTAAACTAACCGCACATCCATTCTAGCAAGTCTATATATATATTTTCACCCACTCCTTCTTCCCATCCTCAACGTGGGATGTACTTCCCGTGGTCATCCTACTCAAAGCATCAGCTACAACATTAGCTTTACCTGGGTTGTAGTGGACATTCATGTCATAATCCTTCAACAACTCCAACCATCTCCACTAACGTAGACTCAACACTCTATGTGTGAACACATACTGCAGACTCTTGTGGTTTAAGAACACATCCACATTCACCCCATACAAGTAGTGCCTCCACAGCTTCAATGCAAATAGAACAGTTTCCAACTCGAGGTCATGAGTGAGATATTACTTCTCGTGAACCTAGATCATTCAAGAGGCATAAGCTATCACCTTATATTCCTACATAAGAGACCCAAACCAACGCTAGATGCATCACAATACACATCATAATTCTCGCCACACTTAGGTAAAATAAGCACCGGGGCTGAAGTGAGTCTATGCTTAATCTCCTAGAAACTCTTCTCACAAGCCTCCTTCCATTAAAACTTGACTTCTTCTTAGTCAAAGCTGTCAGCTAGGCAGCAATGGAAGAAAAACCCTCGACGAACCTGCGATAATAACCATCAAATTCCAAAAAGCTACAAATATCTGTGGGAAGCCAATTCTTAACAAATTCAGTCTTCCTGGGATCTATTTCTACACTTTTATCAGACACAACATCACCCTGGAAGGTCACTGATCTAAGCCGGAGTTAACACTTGCCGAATTTGGCATAAAACTGATGTTGTATAATTACATGAAAGGTTTGTCTTAAATGTTGTTCATGATCTTCCATGGTCTCAGAGTTAATGAGAATTTCATCAATGAATACTATAATGAAAGAGTCAATATATTCACGGAAGACCCTGTTCATTAAATCCTTAAATGCAGCTGGAGCATTCGTGAGACCAAATGACATAACTAGAAACTCATAATGACCAAAATGGGTAGGAAAGGTTGTCTTCGGGATATATCCATCCCTAACCCTATGATGATGGTATCCTGAACGAAGAACAATCTTCGAGAAGAAACTATACCCTTGGAGTTGGTCAAACAAGTCATCTATTTTTGAAAGTGGATACTTATTCTTGATAGTAACTTTGTTGAGCTGTCGATAATCAATACACATTCTAAGGGTGCCATCCTTCATTTTCACAAACAACACTGGAGCTTTCAAACCTAGACTTGCTGCAAAAAAACTTCTCCAAACACACGTCCAACACCAAAATTTCAACATCCCACTCAACGGAAAACCTTCTCTTTGCCTACATCATTGCTTAACGTTTGTTTTTCTTATATTTTTGTGTTAGTTCTTCAATTGTGAAGAACCTTGGTAAATTTTCTTTTTTTGAATGTTAATTGCCAGATAAAAACATGAATGGGAATAGAGAATTATCGTGAATGTTGATTAGATAGACGTGAGAGAGTGAGAGTTTTATTAGTCTTAGAATTCTAGTTTAGGACTTTGTCAAATATTGTTTTTGTTAAATGATAAAAAAATCTTATTTTCCTTTTATTTTAAATCAGCTAATAAATAATAAATATTAATTAATTACATTATTTTACCAACATAAATTATTAAAATTTAATTCATTTCTTCCACTTAGATTCGAACCTAGATGGAGCAAGACTTAACTCTAAGAGCCAATTTTTGGCCCTCTCTCCCCAAAATATGCCTAAACCTTATTAATTAAATAATAAATTATATATTTAGAGTAATTATTATACTATTATTAGCCTAGAAAAAGACCAATTTAGCCGTTTGTAAGCCTGATAAAGACTAATCCTAGGTAAATCATCATATTTTTTAGCCGTATATGGCTGGACAAAACCTTTCCTAGCTCAACTAACTCAGCAAGTTAGTTGGTTTGGTAGTTGTAAGGGTTCGGAGGTTTGGTTGTACGTGAATAACCCCTTGTGAACCCGGTATAATCGTAGGAGTTCTAGATACATTAAGCATTACTTAGCATATCAATTTTACGGGTTGTTACGGGTCTTTTTTGGATTCAAGGTGTTAAAATGACCAACTCTTTCTGCATAAACTGCAAGAAAAAAGATGTAAATTATGTTCCACGATATGAAATAGTAGAATTAGGAACCCTATGAAAAGGAACTATCTTTTTTATCTATATTGTGGTTAACTCTTTTTAATTAAAAATAGTGTGAACCGATACAAATTGTGAAGGCTTAGTCAGTCGATCCACAATGACCCATATATCATCAAACATACCTATTATATGTGGCAACCCAACCACAACGTCTTTAGCAACACGCTTTAACATCGACTCAGGTATGGGCATCGTCTAAGTAAAACCTTCTGGTCATTGGTGCTCTTACTTTACTTGGTGAAAATTTCAACATGGAGATACGAAATCTGCTATATACCTTTTAGTATTACACGACCTTTAATATTGTTTCAAGTCATAATTCATCTTAGTAGCCACCGGATGCATAAAGCACCTCAAACTATGGGCCTCCTCCATGATTAATGTAGTAAAATCACCTGTCCGAGGAACATATATAAGACCTTTTAACACCTTGTCTCTAATCTTACATAAATCACTACCATTAAACTATTGAGTCTGAATCTTCTCCATTAAGGATGGCCTAGCCTTCATATAAGCAAATACCTTACCAGATTCTCAAATATCAAGGCTCACACATTTTTTACAAAGGATTCGACATCCCTAGATAAAGAACGCTTGGCAACCTATAAAATGAATAGACTACCCATACTTACTACCTTCCCATTCAAGGAATATGCTACCACATTTGACTTTCCTGATGATAAAGAATAGTCATGTCATTGTCTTTAAGAAACTCCAACCATCCTCCCTGCCTCAAATTCAGATCCCTCTGAGTGAATATACACTGGAGAATATGATGATCCATGAACACCTAACAATACACAGAATAAGGGTAATGCCTCAAAATTTTCAATGCAAACATAATAACTACATACTTTAAATCATGAATCGGATTGTTCTTCTCATTAACCTTCAATTTCCTTGAAGCATAAACTAACACCTTTCCCTTCTACATCATGACACAACAAAGACCAATTATAGAAGCATCACAATATACATCAAGCCCCTCTCCCTCCACCTGTAGAGTTAAAGTCAGAGCAGTAGTCAAAAAATACTTAAGCTTTAGGAAACTAACCTCGCACTCGTAAGACCATTGAATTGTCACCTCCTTCTAGATCAATCTAGTTAATGGGTATGCCACGGAGGAGAACACCACTACAAATCAGCGATAATAACCTGTAACACATAAGAAACTCTGTATCTCAATAAAAGAAACAGGTCTGACCCAATCTTTTTTTCCTCAATCTTCTTATGATCTACCATTATACCTTCCGTGGACACTACATGTCTCAAGAATGCTACTGAACTATGCAAAAAATAACACTTCAAAAAATCTGCACAGAGTTTCTTCTCCTTTAAAATCCCAAGCACAATCCTCAAATGATACTCGTGTTCCTCCTTACTGCGTGAGTATATCAATATATCATCTATGAAGACAATAACCTAGGAATCCATGTATGGTCTAAACACTCAGTTAATCAAGTCCATAAAGACTGCATGGCAATAGTCAATCTAAAAAACATCAAAAAACACTTATAATGGCAATAACGTGCTCGAAAAATTGTTGTACGAATATCCTCTGCCCAAAATTATAGTTGATGATAGCTGGATATCAAGTCAATCTTGAAAAAAACTAAAGCACCCTGCCGCTAATCAAATAATTCATCATTAGGAGGTATCAGGTATTTGTTTCAGATAGTTACCTTGTTAAATTGTTGATATTTAATACACATACGCATCAAAACATCTTTCTTCTTAAGAAATAACAGTAGAGCACCCCAAGGAGATACACTCAGTATTATAAAACCCTTTCTCAACAAATGATGTAACTGCTCTTTAAACTCTTCCAAATCAGTCAATGTCATATGATAAGGAGAAATTGAAATTGGCTGAGTGCATGAGTCGAAATCAATACAAAAATAAATGCCATGTTGAGGTGGAAGACTTTGTAAATCTATCAGAAATACCTGTGAAAACTTACTCACACCCAAAATATACTCAAGCATAGGAGTCTCAACACTAGTATATGAATGTGCACTAAGTAAGTGAAACGTCCTCTATCTACTAACTGAAAGAGACTTAAGATATGATATCACCCCTTTAAAAGGGTGAATTCTTGCCATAACTAATGTAATTATCTTGGCATAGCAATTTAAAATTGCATTATTAGGATATAAACAATCCATAACTAGAATCACGCCAAAATGTACCATATCTAACAACATTAAATCCTTATCAGTGTCATATACCATAAACGTAAAAAAACATAATCGATATAACAAGAACAACTACAGAATCCCCGTAGGAGTAGAAACATGTATTGACTAATCAAGAGACTCACATAATATATCCAGAATCTGAGAAAAATATGTGGACACATACAAATAAGTAGAGTCTGTATAAAATAATACACTAGTTGGTCGATGAAAAACCAGAATAATACTTGTGAAAGAAGGATCTCAAGCCTTATCATGTGGCCTGCCCGGAAAACATAACAGTGACAACAACCATCCTCTGATTGTGAACCTCCAAGACTACCACCTTCCATAGAAGAAGATCCGCATCTACCTGAATAACTCCTATATCAGGACGAGTTAGATGTCGTTTATTATATGGTTGGAAAGCCCTTGGACATATCTTTCCAACTCCGCTAAGTTTTCACATTTTAAATATCGTATGAGGGGAATATGTCTATCGAATGTTGGGATGTAGAAGTGAGGAAAGTCAAATTTCAAAATTTAAGGAAGGAAAAACTAGTCTTTTTACCACTTATTTTCATAATTCATTTTAAGAATTTATTAGGGGTAAAAATAAGCCTTAGGTCAGTTTTGGAAAATAAAATTTACTGTTAGGGCTTGGAGATTACAGAAAAGAAAAATAAAGGAACAAAAGTCAAGAATTAACCTAGAACGTTTAGAAATTCAAGTAGGATTCATCAGGAGTGATCCTTATCGAGGAATATGAGATATTTTGTGATGGTTTAGTTGATACACACACCATTTTTTTTCATTTTAGTGATTTATGAGTTTTTTACATGTTGAAAGATGAGTTTCTTGAAGAAAATGTTGAATTCTCGTTGATTGAATTGTTGGATGCCTATTGTTATTTGATTCTTGTTTCTTCGGATTTTTTCCAACTTTAATCCAGTGGGAATTGTGGGTACCAATAGTACCAAGTGTTTGGTGAATGAATTAGGGAGGTTTGGAGGCTTTAGAGATAAAAAAGGACTTTACAAATTCATTAGACGCATCTAGGCAAGCAGAAGAGTGTTGCACTCCAATGCGCTCGTATATACATTTCACGTCCAATTTTATTAGTTTAGCCCTTTCAAGTCTTTCCAAGGAATATTAACACCATCCAATAAATCTAATTACTTAAAATGATTTCTTAACACCTAGAATTTATAAAAAGATGTAAAATAATAATCTTTAATCCATAATCCAATTCATGGAAAGTTCAAATCAAAGTCAAAAAAGATAACAGTCAAGTCTAAAGTTATGAAGTAAGTAAAAGTAAAGTCTTAGAGGTTTTCAAGAGTCTCTTTACTAAATGTATTAGCTTTATTTTAATGCTTAACTTTTTAAGTTAAATAAAAGAGTAAAAAGGTTGAAGTCTATCCTTCCAAAGTTATAAGTGAACTAAGTATTCCCTGAGAGTGGATTGGAGACTAAATTTTCAAGTTAATCAAAGAATTAAGAGGTGAGGTCATTTCTCAAAAGTTATAAGGGAACCAAGTATCTACTTAAATTTAACAAATGATCCACATTTAAGTTAAGAGGAAACAATATTTCAGAAAAGAGTTTCGAAGTGAAAAAGGGAACATTGATTCCAAAAGACCATTTCAATGCTATGTGTTGAGCAATAATATACTCCTAAAGTATATTTTTGCAGTAGTATTGAGCACCAATATGGGGATGAGAGTTCTCATTAACTAAAGTCTCCAAGAAAACCATGTAGCCATCAAGGGTATTAGCAGGTCATCCTTTTAAGATGATCACGTACATTATTCTAGTGGATCCACTAAGTTAAAGAATTCTATCTACAAAAAAATAAAGTATAGCTCTAGAAGCATGGGCAAGACATTGTATCACCACTACGGCTCACAATGGTGTTTGTCGGTTAGAGAATCTCCCCAAAGAGTATAATACTTATGATATGAGTAAATAGTGAGTTTGTTGTTGCATTTCTTTAATGAGCTAAGTGTTTACATTGTTTTTACAAGCTTTATTTATATGTATATTTTGCATGTGTCTTACTACATTATATTTGGTCAAGTTACTCATGAGTTGAACAGAGTTAAGGTAATTGTTTGTTCTTACCCTTTTCAAGCCTATGTTTTTTTTGCATTCCCACTCGCATACTCGTACATTCAATGTATAGATGCAAGTTGGACTGAATTATATCATGATGCAGACAAAGGTAACAAGGATCAACATCGTCCATCGCCTCGTTATCCAGCCAAGCGCTCGTAGTGGGTGGTGAGTCTGCTTTCATTCTGAATTTACATATCTTTAATGATATACAGTCCTTTCATTTATAGATAGTTGTGGGGTTCGTCCCAAAATTCATCTTAGTATTACATAGTCTTCAAAGACAAATCGTAATTCAGATAGTTCAATATTGAGACGCTTATTAATTGCATTTCAGTTACTTTTTTGTGAGACTTCAGTGCAATTTTTGGCCATAAAATTTATTCTAACTATGTCTTATGAGAACATTTCTAGCTTCATATTGAGTTAAGTCTTCTGTTGAGTTATCTAAGCAAGGAAAAGGGCCCGCTCAATGCTTGCAATGATTATTTAGTGCTAGTGACATCCAGGGTCTTGCCTCCGGTCGTGAAAAACATTGTACCAGAGCCCTGAGTTCATGAGTCCAACGGATTCTATGAAGACATGTATGTAAGTCCTACTTATTAGTTTTAGGCGTGCCACATCTATAATTAGAAGGCTGCGACATCTAGGAATTTCTCACTTCTTTGTTATTACTTTTCATGCATTAGAGTTTATCTCTAAGAGAGTTTCCCTCTAATTCATGTTTTCATGTGTTTCAGATCCTCATACCTCCACGAAGAGCAGCGAGAGGTCGTCCAGCAAGAAGGAATGTTGAGGAGCCAAAGCCACCTGATGCACTAAACGTGCAATATGAAGGAGAAGTCTGAGATGCTTAATTATGTGAGGCTATCAAGATTTTAAGCCAAGAACTTACTAACCAAGTCGGAAAAAAAAGGAGCTATTCAGAAGAGGTTGACTCCTTGAGGATTTGTGAACTCTTGCGAATAAATCCTCCCAACATTAGTAGTACGACCTCTATTAGGATCCAAATTTTTTTGTGGAGAAGTTAAAGAAGGGTTTTGATGTGATGCATGTTGTTGATATTGAATGATTTCATATAGTTGCATTCCAACCAAAAAATATGGCTAGGACTTTGTTCGATCAGTGGAAGGACGGGGGAGATGAGAATGCACCACATTCAAGTTGGGCCTATTTTTCAGAGGCTTTTATTAGATAAGTCTTTCCCAGAGAATTGAATAAGTCTATGTTATGAAAGTTCCTTATACTGAAATAGGACTCTTTAAGTGCGCGTGAGTAAGGATTGAAGTTCACCCAGCTGTCTTTCTATGCTCTAAAAATTGTTATGGATATGAGGAGCAGAATGAGCTTCTTTGTCGCTGTCTTTGGTTGTTCATCAAGAAAAAAGGGCAGGGATGAAATGCTTTTAGGTAGCATGGACATATCCGGGTATATATCGCCCAAAACTCTAGAAACAAAAAGGGCTTGCACCATGATTTGCTACTACTCCTGCACCCACAAACAAAGGTGAGCATCACGCCAAGAATTCGCAGAACTTTAAAGCTAGACTACTACACTCTAAAGGAAGCGAGGCACATGGAGGAAGTTAGGCTAATGAATGTTCTATGTGTGGTAGTACCCACCAAGGTAAGTTTCGTAATGGCCAAATTTATTGCTTCAACTGTTGGTTAAGCGAGTCACCTCATCATAGAGTGCCCTAAGAACAGGAAAGGTAGTGAAATCTGGGCAATAGACCACAATCTTCATGAGTTGCTCCACCAGAGCGAAATCTTGTCAATGGTGCTCAATCTTCAGGAGTTGCTCTATTAAGAAAGTCATTCTTCAGATGTGATATTAAAGACACCCTTTATTAAGAATAAATGGAGTGAATGTAAGAATTCGAAAAATAACCTCCCCCTAATATTATAGAAGAGACATGTGATAACGATTGTATTAAACGAAAAAAGGAAATTGTTTCCAATTTCATGGTAAAAGACTTCAGCAGAAGAAGAACTAGTTAAGAGAAAGATGGAAAAGGTAGAGGTAAGAAGAGAGAGTTAGCCAGACACGATATATATTGCACTATGTCATAACATAGTTCAGATGTTGAAAATTTAGGATCAACCTTTCTCATTCTCTATATATGTTAGCTTGTCTTTTGCCATCGACACGGCTTGTTGTGGTCCACTAATTGGACTTGCATTTGTTCACATTAGACATGTTTGTACTCATGACTTCCAAGTTATGGAATTGGTTCCCTTGTATATAATTCAAATTAGCAACGAACATCGGCATTAACCTTCATTAAATTGTTCGTAGGTAGATTTTATATTAATTTTTTACTAAATAGGATTAAAATGGATTTTTTTAATTTATCTATAAAATTCATCGATCCCTAATATAAATTTTTAACCGGTTCTTATGTGAACAAGACACTTTACAAGAGCTTTAAGTGGGTGCAACAAAAGGTTGCAAAATAGACAAATTCCTTTTTCAAGAATCTTGATGAGCATATTCACTATGATGAAACACAATGTAATCTAGATCTTGTCAAACTCATTCTCCCTTTGTTCCATCTTTCCTTTCGCTAGCTCTCCTTCAGCTAAAGTCTTTTTCCACTAACTTGTAGACCTTGATTTCTATTTCTTCTTACAGTGTTATATATACCATATCTCTTCTATAAAATCTAGGGGAAGGTTGTCTTTTTTGAATTTTACCACTAACTCTATTTCCTCTTAAAGTAATCTTTACACGTCAAGACTTTCAATAAATCAATTTCTTTCTCCTTCTATTTATATATCACTAAAAAATATTAACCCACGGTTTGATAGATTAATGCCCCCAATTGTACTGCCATAGTAACTTACATGATCTATCCTACACATTTAAACTGTAGAACCATCCAAATCTATCTCACTTAAGTTCCTTATCTTGAAATTTTCTATATGTAAATAACATGTTATATAGATTTAAGAGAAATCCAAGGGTTTTATCAAGTTCAAAATATGATAACTTTAGATAAACCCCAATCACGATGTTTCTCAAGTGATCTTATCTTCTAATTTTTCTTACAAATTTGCTTCTCTAAATTTGAGCTACATGGTAGGCCTACCAGTTGATGGTCATTTTTATCAGTGGAGTATTAGTAGATTTTGGGATATATGCTAGCACATATTAAAATATAATCTTATTCATAAAATTAATATTTATTCAGTTTTGATAGATCATATATTCGTTTATGGTGCATGTTTACTTATATAGTAAATGATTTAGTGTGTAGAGTTTTAGCTTATACACAGAGGATTAAATAAGTTCTTCTAAGTATGAATTTTTTTTCACAATATACGATGGAAAATTGACATGCAATCAGTACCATTGTAGCACAATATTTTATGTAATTTATCTTTATGGTGAGAACGATGTAGTTGAAACTTCATATGATAGTGCTTTTATATGTATTAGACATGACCAAGTAGAGATGGTTGTATTAGACTGGCCAACAAAAATATATTCTCTAAACTATTAAATGTACTTATGTTCTTTCTCCTAATATAAATATTATGATCTGTGTATATATATATATATATATTATAGTTTTGATTTATTTACAAGTGAGACTCTGAGATGGATCGATATGCCTAGTAGATTGGATAATAATAATAAATATTGGTGAAATAATATGTTAGTTGATGAAATTCATGTTTGGTTATACAATTTGATTAATATGTCTTTTTATGAAGCTTATAAGCTTAATTGTGTCAAGCCTTGCAGGTGAATCATAAATTCGACATATGAAATAACTTAAGCAGTACTTCAAATGAAATTAATCGTGGATTTAAATTGATAAGTAATTTAATTTATTAATTAATATTTTTAATCTCACTTTAAGTTCCTCATCTTGGTATTTTGCATGCATACAAAACATGTCATATAGAGTTAAGATAAATCCAAAGATTTTATCAACTTAAATATCTGATAGATTATGATATAGCCCTATCAGGATGAATCTCAAGTGATCTTCTCTTGTAATTTTTCTTACGTATTTGTTTCTCTATGTTTCAGCTACTCGGCAGGAACACCAGTTGATGGTCGTTTTTATTAGTGGGATAATTAGTAGTTGTTAGGATATATACTATTAACTATAACTTAAGATATATAATTAATTGTATAATAAATATATATTCAGTTTTGATAGATCATATATTATGGTGCTTGTTTACTTATACAATATATTATTTAGTATGTAGAGTTTTAGCTTATACAAATAATTGAATAATAGGTTCTTCGAAGTGTATATTTTTTTCACAATCTACGATCGAAATATAATGCCATTTTTTTGTCTAGCGTATTTTATGTAATGAGAGAGACCGAGTAGAGAAGGTTGGTTTAGATTGATTGAAAAATATATATTATATAAACTATTATATTTACTTATATTCTTATTTATGATATAACTATTATGATCTCATTCACTTTATATATATATATATATATA
>NC_028646.1:18721517-18731418 GCF_001406875.1 Solanum pennellii
TATTTGTGAAAATACATATGTATGATAGGTGGATAAAAATGATATATCTTGATGAAATAATAAGTATGTCAAAGAAATTCATGTCTCGATATAGAGATTGATACATATGTCTTTCTAAGAAGCATATAAGTCTTCATCGTTCAAACTTTGCATGTGGATTAATGAATCTGCAAATTAAAATAAGTTTAGTAGTACTTTAAAGGAAATTAATTGTTGAATTAAATTTGTCTGTGATTTAATTTATTGATTAGTATATGTAATCTTAACATGGAGAATTACATATGTATTTAATGGGAATTTGCAAAAATAAATAGAAGAGTGCAATTACGAATTGTTATTGGAATGATTTGTAATTTATTATTCTAAGAATAATTCAAATTAATTATTTGGAATTGATTTTATTACAAGAAGTCTCAATAATTAATTATCTTGTCCCTACAGTCCACATATTTAATTATAACTCAGAATTCAATTTATAAGGAGAAAAGGAAGAGAATAGAGTGAGTTTTTTTTTATAAAAGAAATCAATCGTGTATTGTTATGGTTAAAGAAAATAGACTTTATTTTGTTCTCTTTTTTGAATTGGGAAAAATTTAAATGTTTTTATTTATATTTTCTCACTCAAGTGTTGAGAGCGTATGGATGTGAATTTCGGAACATTGTAGAAGGATACATAGCAATTTTCTATCTTCTGGATTCACTTGATGGATGATCTGTCTAACTTGTGGATTCATTTGAATGTATCTTGTCACGCATATTTTTTAATGAAATTTCAACAAGTTTATGTGGTCTAGCGTAATTGTACACGATGTAGCAAAAACGATTTGGTTATCTATTGTTCATTTAGGCAATAAGATTTTGTTATGCTTCCACTGTGCATGTATTTTTTTTGCATATATTTTTTCACAATTGGCATTAATAGCTAAATTTGCATCTAAATGTATAGACGAATGTCATCACCACTATTTCCTAATTTAAATGTGGCATAAAAATAAGAGGGAAGGACCGAAAGATAGTGAGAGGTTAGTCAAAGACTCTAGGATTTCCTACATCTTTCCTTATAAGCCCCTACAATGCCTTGTAATTCTCTAGACTAGAAGGGAGTACTAGAAGAGGGACTAGACATTTTCTTGGAAATCCTTAGAATTCTCTACACTAGTAGAAAATTCTAGAACATGGACCAAAGTGTTAATAAGTACGGATTTCTAAATTAAATACTATTTACTCTTAAGCCATATGTTAGTCATATAAATAGAAGGGCCTCTCATTTGTAAATAATCACTCAAGTTATAAAGCTCACTTCCAAGCAATACAAACCCTTTTTCCAACATTCTCAATTCTAACAAAGTATTTCATTGTATTCTCTTTGGGATCTTAGTATTAAAGGCTTGCTTTAGCTTACATGATTTTTAATAATAGTGAGTAAGTTGTCATGGGTGGTACAAAGCTTTAGTGAATACTTTTAAGTCTGAGACAACGTGGTATGTTAGCGAAGGTTTGTACTATTGGAATGGCTAACAAAGGATGTATAAACGCCGCTAGCACCTCCTACATGAGGATCGATGGTAGAAAGAAGGACCAAAAGGGAAAAACGCATCAAAATGACAATAAGGAAATTCTGCTTGACCATACACCATGTAAGGCGCTAACATCTCATCCATCTTCCACCGAAGCAAGTGACGATTAGATTGTCCATCAACGTCACTTCTTGAGAGTAATGGCTTGCATGTGTTTAAGTGGTGACACATGCCGTGGATATATTAAACCATCAACACTTGAAAATGATTGTAAGTTTACTTAAAGAAGGTTTTCTATTTGAACAACGTCATCTATGACTCAAAGCTAAAAATATAGGAACTAAACCTATCAGGTAGCATACACACATATGAGATATAATTTACCACATTCACGCTTGAATTTCCTAACCTCAAGGATGAAGATATGTTGTTCTACATCATGGATGAGAGGGAAAATTGGGAGAGGATGGAGTTAGAACGCTAAAAGATTAGGACTATCGATGAAGCCATTATATAGGCAGAAGCTTTGAAAAATATCAGACATGAGATGCTCGACAAAGACGTAGAAAAAGAGCAAAGAGGTAGTCATGATCATCGTGGGAGATATCGTGGAAAAGTCAAGGAGCAGTGACTACATCCCAACAAGATTGATACCTATAAGGCTGACGGGAAGATGTTTTGAAGTTAAAGTGATGTCAAGAGGAAGACAAAATCTACACAGAAAAGTAGTTAATACATATGAGATGGGTCGTATGGCTACACTAGGTTCCCTGAATTTAAGATCCTTGGTGTTATCATGTTGGAGGAAGAGGAGAAGGACACATAAGAGCAAGGACAAGGCGTAGAGATGATGTTGTTTTACTTGATAGGATTTTACGGAGCTGTCACTAAGCAACTAGGTAAGTAAAAATCATAGGACGCGAAATATGTTTACATCATGATCAATAGAAGATTTGATCATGCTATGGACGACATGCATGCAAGGGACACTACCATAAACAAGATGGCAGCGACAAGGTTGGGGATAAGGTACAATCCAAGTAACGCCAACCTAAGAACGGTTAATGCACCACCAACTCATATCAGCGGTGTCGCGCATAGAGTAAATATCACGCTTAAAGAGTGTCAAGGAAAAACAAACTTCATTATTTTTCTTTTGGATCTCTTTGATAATATTCTAGGTCAAGAGTTCTTCAACCAGTGCAACACACTTATCGATCTGTACCTCTAACTAATCTTGGTCATGAAACAAAAGTATCATGTATGGTTCCCTAGTTAAGACACAAAAGATGGAAGGATAAGACTGACTAATGGCCATGCAGCTCGAGAGAGGCCTTGAGAAGAAGGAATTAACATTCTTATCCACTATTTAATGTTCCAGAAAAGATAATTCTTACAAAGGTTCCTCGCGTCCATGCACGAGAAAGGAGAACAATCATATGATGCCAAAGAAGCATTCACGGCTCGTGCTTCCTAGGAAGGAGGTAGATTATAAGACGATCTAGAAGAGATAAAGAAGCTACTTAAAGAATTTAGGGAGGTAGTTTCTCTACTTAATGGAGTATTGGCTGCACATACGAGAAAACAAGATTCGATTGACGAATCAGCAGTAATGCCACACAATTTTGCATTAATTTGTGGCAGAGAGTGTCATGATCCATTATTTCATAATTTAAATCCGCCAAAAAAATAAGTGAGAAGGATCTAGAGTTAGGTAGAGGTTAACGTTAGACTATAGAAGTTCCTATATCTTTCCTTAGAAGCCCCTACAATGCGTTGGAGTTCTCGAGAATAGAAGCGTGTTCTAGAGGAGGGACTAGAAATTTTCTATGAAAGCCTTAGAATTCCCTAGACTAGTAGAGAATTCTAGAACATGGATCAAACTATTAATAAGTAGGGACTTCTAAAATATATAGTATTTACTCTTAATCCCTTAGGAAGTAGTATAAATGAAATGGCCTCTCATTTGTAAATCAATCACTAAAGTTATAATGCTTTCTTCCATGTAATAAAAAGTCGTCTTCAAAACTCGTCAAATATTTCTAACTCTTTCTTTATATTCTCTTAGAGATCTTAGTCTTTATGGTTTTCTTGAGATTACAAGATCTTTCAAGAGTAGTGAGTAAGTTGTCAAGCCTTGCACAGAGCTTTAGTGAATACTCTAAGTCGGTGAAATAAATCTAGATATACATATTTGTGATCACTTATATGAGTACATCATTTTTGTTCGTATTATTGTTTCAAAAGACAGAAAAGGATGTGCAACATTAGATGTGTTGGCGGCAGGTGTGTTCACACTGATTGTAACACTTTTTGACAAGGTTAATATGTAATATTTTTCTCATAATTGATACAGTTGACATACATATGATTGTTCCTTTTGATTATCCAAGGATAATTTATTTAAAAAAAATTATTTGTTTTGACGACTGCTGTACTGTGGTTACGTGGTGTCTTCAATGCATCTTACTTAAGTGTTCTGTGTGTCTACAGCCTTTCTGTAGTAGTTTTAACATAATTTTATGTTTATTTTACAAGAGAGATATTTAGTTTGAAAATGCAGAAGACAGATGAAAAAACAAAGAAGACGGCCTACGAAGTCCATCGACGGTTCATAGGTGGTTACCCTCGATGTGTAGTTCATGCTAAGGGAGAATATTATGGAAATCTGACTATGTGTTTAACCATCGATTGGTTAAGAGAAGGTTCCAGTACCTAACTATTCAAGTTGCTAATTATGGAGAGATAAAGGATCATCAACGGACGGTACATGTGTCAACGGACCATACTACATGTCCGTCATTTAATTCAGAGAAGATGCTAAGCTAATGAAGAAAAATAATTCTAAGTATGAACTGATCGAGGTAGTCGACGGACCGTTAGTGGGGTCATGTATTCCAGCCGCTTCAACTAAACTAACTTTCATTATTTGAATTTCTTTTTCTTTTAGGACTATGATTTCTATAAATAGAGCATTAAAAACTCGTTGTTGAGGTTAGAAACTCATAGTATTGTTCTATTTTGTGTTGGAGATTATTGGTTGCCAAGTATAAGAAATTAATCAATTTCAGGAGCGGAAGGTTTTTCGTGATATTTCAAGTTGAATTTCTGGGTTTCATCTTATTTTTATGTATGTTCATGAATTCTTTCTTAAAAACTATGAAATGTGATCTTGCTTGCATGAGTAACTTGACAAATTACAAGGTGAAATCCTTTAGACGTCAGAACAATGATTTAGATATACATAACTTACCACTTTTCATGCAAAAAATTAGTGAAGAATTTCTATTTCTAGGAATATGGTGTTATGAACCTATGGAAAAACCTATACCCTTGTTAGTCTCCCAAACTTCATAAAAATCAATATTTACTTCTGTATACTCGTTCACGTAGAATTGTTTAAGAAACTTGTTTGATAAATACCCCCTTTTAACTACTTCCTTTCGAAAATGCTTTTGCAAGATATACATGATTGTTAATTTTGAAGTTAAGTTTATTACATGTTCCTCGCGGGATTGACCCCAACTTCCTTGTTGGGTTCTCTACTTTATTACGACTGCTTATTATTTTTTAGTGACGTGTAATTTGAGCGTATCAAGTT
Organism: Solanum pennellii; assembly: GCF_001406875.1. NCBI lineage: Eukaryota > Viridiplantae > Streptophyta > Magnoliopsida > Solanales > Solanaceae > Solanum > Solanum pennellii. The sequence continues at coordinate 18,726,636 of NC_028646.1, forward strand.
TTGGCGGCACGGTCGGGGAATCTGGATTTTAGATTAACTTTAAAACATTATTGACATTTAGTCAACAATTTCCTCATTTTACTTTCTCTTTTTGTTTTTGTTTCTCTAAGATCTAGCTCTAATGTATGCCAAGTACACAGGGCTGAGAGAACCACTGATTCCATTCAATCTCCAACTTAAGTACGTATTGTGAAGGATGGAAAATTAACAAATCCCTGCCAATCGATGCGATAGTGAAATTCGTAGCCTCCATTACCCGTCGAGGCACACAACCATGCTCGTTGTGATAATAAATTGGATAATGCTTTGAGGATTCAGCCTCCAGCCCCAAAACCCCTAGATTTCTATAGGGGCAATGTGAACATCATTGATTCTGATGGGCCTCTTATCTACCTCCTCTACCCCAAAGGCCCATATTCGTGGTGAGAAGTAGCTTGATCTAGCTGCTTATTGCGAGGGGATTATTTGCAGGACTACCATCAAAGGACCCACATTCTCACATAGCGATCTAAGGTCTGCGAGTAAGAGTTGTGTAGATAGGCTAGACTTATATATGAGTTTTATCGAGCTGCTAGTGTTTCCTCTATCATTGACAGGAGATTTTGAGATATGGTTTGCTGAGCTACCATATAACTCCATCTATACTTGGGATCAATTTAGAGATGTGTTCTTAGCAATGTACTACCAAATTTCGAAGAATCTCAACCAGAAGTATGAGGTGAAAAACATTGAGGTACTACTGGAGAGAGTATCTTTTAGGACAGATTAACCGTGTTTGTGAAAGGCTTCCCAACCAGCTGCATTGATGATGAGTCGTTGAAAGTGTACTTTTACAAAGGTCAAGATGATAAATATTAAATAGTAAATAATACTAATATTGATGATGGTTCCTATCGAGAGAGCACATATGGAGATATTTCAAAGAAGTTCGAGAAGATATCTAGAAATAACAAGGCTTGGAGCACTATAAAACCAAACACTGTGAGAAACACCTTTACAATGCAATATACAAACAACCCAGCGATGAGATTGGTAAGGAGATGGTGTAGATGAGAACTGAGCTAGGGTTTGTCTTGAAACATGTGAGCGGAGGTGGAAAGAAGGCAAATGCATTTAAATACTTCATTAAACCACCACTGCCATCAGATGAATACTATTATGAAGAATATGCCTATAAAGTGAATTATAAGACAGGGGGTTTCCAAACCAAGTATCCAATAAGGAAAATAGGCACCAAGGTAAAGGAAACAAAAGTAGGAATTTTGGTAAGTACAACAAAGAGGTTCAATACGTCGAGATGGGACTAGAACCTGACAAAAACTTCAACATAGTAACTATTGTTAAATAAATGATTAGAGTGGGCCCTCTATTCCTGTACAAAATAGGGAAGTTGCTCAAAGGGACGTTAGATATAGTATGGCGCGAGTTGAGGATATACTACAGAAGATGAGGAGGAGGATTAATTCTAGTTATGAGAATGTGAAGGAGATGAGAGGTGACCTAGCTAACATTGAATAGATGGTGAACACATATTAGGTTTTTATTAAGAATCTTGAATTACAAATGGATCAATTGTCCATTATGGGGAACCCATGCCCTCGTGGCACTCTTCCAAGCAAAACTATCCAAAATCCTTAAATTGATGATCATTAAATAGTAGTCACTACTCGAAGAGGTAAGCACACTACTTATCCACCTATACTTTATGCAGTTGAAGATGATACGAGAAAGACAAAGAGGTAGTAGGAGCTAGAGGAAAATTTGTGGACAACACGGTGAACGAAGTAGAGGTATCTCTGATAGTTGTCCCCATTCTTATACCTCCACCACCATTCCCCCAAATTTAGTGAAGAAGAGCGTGGATGATAAATATTGGTGATTTATCACTATGTTGAAATTTTTTTTTATTAATGTCTCATTGATAGAATCTTTGGAACATATTTCCGGTTATTCTATGTTTATGAAGGAAATGGTGACTAAGAAGAGATTGATGCGTTTTAAGGATGATGAAGAATGCAGCATTGTAGTGCTATTGCTACAAGATAACTTCACCATAAGAAGGAAGATCCTCGAGCTTTCACTATTCCAAATACAATCAGGTTGCTACATTTTGCTAAAGCACTATGTGATGTTAGTGAAAACATAAATATCATGCCTCTTTAAATTTATAAGAATTTAGGCTTGGGTGAACCAATCCTCTAAAATGCGGTTACTGTTGGCCGATCTAACGGTGAAGAAGCCCATTGTGATACTCAATAATATTCTTGTTAAAGTGGAGTCATTTATATTTCCGGCCGATATTGTGATTCTTTACTATGAGGTTGATTTTGAGGTTCCTATTATTTTACAGAGGCCATTCCTTACCACTAGGTGTGCATTGGTTGATATGGAAAAAGGGCAGATGAAATTTAGGTTGAACAATAAAGAAGAACATTTCAACATATGTAGATCCATGAGGTAGAGTTGTAATCTATAAATGGTATTTGTTATATCCTACAAGGTTGAGTGTGTATATAAGGTTCAAATTGAAGATTAACTACGTGTCGAGGCACTAGCTGTAGTGAAAATGAATTATAATAATGATGGTATTGAAGAGTACGGGTCTTAGGTGGCTGTACTTAAACGAAACAAATACCGGTCAAAACCAAAGAAATTGGAGTGCGATATGAAGCAGCGCGAGTCTCCACTGGCGAAACCATCGATTAAGGAGGCCCTAAAATAAAAGATTAAGACTCTACCACCTCATCTGAAGTATGTGTTCTTTGGTAGAAATGACACTTTTTCGGTAATAATTGTAGAAGATTTGAATGAAAGACAAGTAGAGGGCCTAGTGGGGTTATTGCAGTGGTTCAAACGAGCCATTGGTTGGACTATTCGGGAAATTATTAGGATTTCCTCAGTATCTGTTCCCATAAAATCCATCTCATGCTTGATCACAAACAAAGTATTGAGCAACGAAGAATGTTGAATCCACCTATGCAAGAGATATTAAAGAAGGACATCATCAAGTGGTTGGATGCCAGATTCATTTATTCTATTACACACAGTACTTCGGTGTATCCTATTCAATGGGTGCCTAAAAAATATGGGATGAGAGTAGTACTTAATGATAAGAACGAGCTTTTTCTGATGCGGCCACTGATTATATGGAGATTTTTCATGGATTACTGAAAGTTGAATGCTTGTACTGAGAAGGACCACTTCCCCATCCCCTTTATGGATTAGATGTTAAAAAGACTAACAGGAAATGGGTGGTATTGCTTTCTTGATGGCTATTCGGCATACAACCAAATATATATCTACCTGAGGATAAAAAAATATAACTTTCGTTTGCCCTTATGGTACATTTGCTTTCAAAAGGATGACATTTGGGTTATGTAATGCACCGGCCACCTTCGAGCATTGTGTGCTGCCAATATTCTATGATATGGTGGAGGACACTCTTAAGGTGTTCATTTATTATTTTTTTCTGGTTAGAGATACATTTTATGGGGGTTTGAGTAATTTTGCTGACGTCCACCAAAGATGTAAAGATTCTAATTTAGTGCTTAATTTAGAGAAATGCCACATTATAGTGATGAAAGGTATTCTGTTGGCCAATCGCATCTCGTAGAAAGGGATAGATGTTGATTGATCTAAAGATGAAGTGATAGAGAGGCTTCTTCCACCCATCTTGTAAAAGGTGGGAGAAGTTTTCTTCGACACGTGGAATTTTACCATAGGTTTATTAAGTATTTTAAAAATTTGCACATCTTTTGTGCAAACTACTCGAGAAGGAATGTAAGTTTTATTTCGATGAATATTGTCCGAAAGCATTTGGAGAGTTGAAAGAGAAGTTGGTGTCTATGCCCATTATTATTTCAGTGGATTGGTTTGAGCCTTTTTAGGTGATGTGTAATGCAAGTGAGGTTTCAGTTGGTGTGGTATTAGAACAGAGAAGGGATAAAATCCTTCACTCCATTTACTATGTCGTAAAGCCTTGAATGAATCTTAGAAAAACTACACGATAACTGAACAAGAACTTCTGGCGGTGCTTTTGGCATTCGAAAAGTTTTGCTCCTATTTTCTTGGCAGAAAGGTCATTGTGCATACAGACCACTCCGCTTTGTGATTTTTGAAGGCTAAAAATTATGCAAATCCAAGGTTGATCCGATGGGTACTATTGTTGCAAGAATTTGATTTTGAGGTAAAATGTTGAAAGAGAATGTAGAATAATGTTGCCGATTACTTGTCTAGATTGGAGGATAAATCTATGGGTAAATTAGGAGAAAAGGCTTAAATTTATGATTCATTCACATACCTCGCAAGATTTGATCCCATATTTCGCTGAATTTGCGAACTATCTGGTGACTGATGTAGTTTAATCGGACTTGTCCTTCAACTAGAGGAAAACTTTCATGCATAATGTTAAATAGTTCTTTCAGGATGATCCTTAGTTATAATGGAGTTGTTGTAATGGTATTTGTCACATCCTGGGATAACCCCCTAAACGTAACCGGCGTCGGCGTCCTCTTTGAGGACTAAGGCTAGCCTCATAGCTTACATCATTACATTCATAGGTCTAAATCAGGAAAAATTTTGAACTTTTCTATATCTATCTTGAGATTTATATACACATAATATAGTCATATCGAGTATACATAGACCCTTTGTATAAAAAGATTACTTAGTCTTCTACTTTTAATGCACACACACACAATAACACACACACGCACACATGCACACAAACACACACACAGACACACACACACAAATATATATATATATATATATATATATATAT
>NC_028646.1:18731830-18858403 GCF_001406875.1 Solanum pennellii
TATATATATATATATATATATATAACATAGTCTTAAAACTGGATATCTTTAACTCATAACAATCTAAAAAAAGAGTATATCAATTGGGCATATGGCATACATCAAAGTAATAAAGTCAAATAAAGGATATAAAATCTTTATTATTTAAATGAAAAGGAAAGAACTAGAAGCCTTATAACTAGAACAACATCAAAAGCTTGATAGTGGAATTTCCATCGGAAAGTGAGGACCTACCGAACTTGGATTAGTGAGAATTCCAAGTATTCCTTCAAACTCTTCTCAAAAGCCCTTCAATGACTGAAACCTAAAATGTTGGGGAAAAAGGAGAAAATAGGGTTAGCACATCACTTGTACTAAGTATGCGACCATATGCACAAGCATCATAAAATAATGCTAAAAAGAAGCATTTCATTAAAGCATGCTATTTTTCATTTGAAAGACTTATGCACATTCATCAACCAATAAAAGTCATTAATGCATATTCATCAATTCAAGACCATGTTAATAATACTAAGTCTAGCAAGGTCAATCATACATACCAACATACTAGAATCTATAATCAAGACAACTCTATCATTAATTTATAACATCAACAAACATGAATAAGAGTTCATTACAAGATAACCAAAGAAAGACAATTACTCATGATCACTCATTATGTAAACTATTTCAATGACCAAGCAAAACCCAAAACCTTACCCAATCAAGTAAACCATCAAGAACCATAACCACTGTAAAACTTCACATAACATATCATTAAGTGTATATAAAATCATGTTTTAGCAATACAGTCCAAACACATTTTCTTAAATGAAACAAATCAACGTATAGTATCATCAATATACAAGATCATCATATACATATCATGCAAAATATAAGCATATACATATATAAGAACGTCCTCCTAAGACTTCCCTCATGGCTAACTAGTGCACTGTTTAGGTAGAGTCCTATATCCCTACCTAGACTAAGCTTAACCCGTTAGGTCATCCTAGTTAGAGTTCATTCCTTTAGTTCATTTTACCTTATGGGAACATCTTGCCTTAACCGACATAAAACACATGGTATAAGGAATACAATTTCAAAGAACCCTACACTGATGGAAGGTGTACAACTGGCAAAGGTAGTACCAAAATACGAACATAACACGTAGGTCGATCCACAAGCTAGTATTCCTATGGGGGCAACATAGATAAAGAAATAGCAGATATAGTTGGGACCCTCTTTATGCTACATTCATTGTAATCTCTAATACCATGACAAAATTAGTGATCCTACCTTCCCTATGTGTGAAGGGGCACTCCTCATAGTAGTTCACTCGGTGCTAAACTAGAGTACCTTTTGAAATGTCATTAATGCCTTTATTAATCATCATAGATTTATTTAGGTCATACGGTGTATCCCTTATATAAAAAACATAATCATAGTTCAATAAGAATTGCATGAGTATTTTCCTTTCATTACAATTCATACAAATGAGGTTAGCATATTTACATAGTCACATCATTATAAGACAGATTGGTAAGTTATAACCATTCTTATTACATTTACATCTTAGCCAACAACTCACATCCATATTTCAAGAAATTTAAAATCCACATCATACAAACCCTATCAATATTAATATAATGTTTACTTTAATACAACATCATCACATAATCACAAGTAACCATAAATGGAGTAGAGAATAGAGGTCACAAGACTTACTCAATCTCTTTCACAATGTCATCATCAAGGTCTTACCATCAACGTCCAACTTTAAAAAAAATAGCATAGTTTCATCACATAATAGTAACAACCATAACGACAAGGCAAATTCAATAATTATACAAGAATCCATCACTAGGTCATAGACTAGAATTAGAGACTTAGGTCAAATTCATAACCTATATAACAACCTAGGTCAATTACTCAAGAACTAGCATTATTGGATTACAATATATCACAACCTACTCATAATTATCATAATAAAAATAGAGGATAGTAATTCACACACTCACCAAAGAAATTATGGCAATGCTATACAATTAAATTCAAGATGACAATCTAGGGTTAAGGGGAATAAGTGATCGTTTAGAAACTAGACCAATACATAAAGAAATAACATGATTTAGTTATAATACATGTTAATCTACTCATAATATTCAAAATAAAATATGAACAAAGCAAATCACAAAATCAATTTCGTAGTGGATGAAAACCCACTTGAATTTCATATTTTTACAATCAATTTAGAGGAACCCTTTGGAAAAAGAGATCCCAAAGGTTAAAGGTATCCTATACCTTGTTTATTGATTAAGTTTGATGGATAATATTGGCCTTTAGCATACCTATAACCCTCTTTACCTTAACTTATATGGCGTTGTTCTACTAGGGAGAGAGAATGAAGAGAGAAGGAGGAGCAATTAATTATTTTAATCAATCTTGAATCGTGCAGCAAAACTGTGGATTCCACACACGAGACCATGTCTAAGGTTCTTTTGGCAAACCACGGCTAAGGGACCAACCGTCCTGTTGGTCCATAATTTGTGTCACAGATTGTCCAAAACAAGACTCCCATGGATTTTGTATAAGTCTTCATGAAAGGAGGTGTCGACGCTCCGTTTATTAACCAACGGATTGATTCTTTCACTCATCGATGGACACTACCTCTTGTCACCCTTTCGCCAAATTGCAAGGATCTACCTCAAGGGATCTTGGTTGGTCCATGGGGAGTCATGCCCCGAAGTTTTAACTAAAAACAAATTCTAATACATTTTAGACACCTTTAAAAAAAAATTCATCATTTATAGACTTAAAACTTTGTAAAATAGTTAAGGAATACTAGCACCTCCTTGAACTAGTTTCCAGACGTCATGGACGTTCCTTTCTTATTTTAATTCCTAAACTTCCTAAATGACTTGTATTTATTATTTTGGACCTTAAAATAGTGATACAACCTTTATACTTTCATGTTAGTCTTTAGAACACGTTATAAACTTTCGGACTATTACATGATTATTCGTCTTTGTGTACCGGAGGTTGAGATGTTGAATGTTTTGGAGACATGTCACTCCTTGCCTGTAGGTGGGCACCGTAGTGTTATATGGAATGCGCATAAGATCTTGCAGTATGGGAAGTATTGGCCAATCATTCACTATTATCCTCACGAGTTTGCTATATCATGTGATTGGAGCAAACGAGATGGAGGAATTTCGAATAGGCAAGAACTCCCATTAAATTCTTTTCTAGTGATTTAGTTATTCGATGTATAGGGAATTGACTTTATGAGACCTTTAATGAGTTCTCAAGGGATTAAGGATTTACTTGTGGCTGTTGACTATGTGCCAAAATTGGTAGAAGCAATAGTGCTTCCTAAAAATGAAGGAAAAAGTGTCAGCTTGTTGTTGCAAAATAATATCTTCTCAAGATTTAGTACATCTAGGGCAATAATTAGTGAAGGTGGATCTCACTTTTAAAATAATTTGTTCAAAGGGATATTTGAAAAAAATAAGGTTCTACATAATGTGGCTACTCATTACCATCAACATACTAGCGAGCAAGTTAAGGTGTTAAATTGAGAGATCAAGCAAATTCAAGGAAAAAAAGTGAATGCTAACAGAATGGATTGGTCAAGGAGGCTTGATGATTCTCTTTGGTCGTACCGCACTCCATACAAGACTCTCATAGGTATATCTCCATACCTACTTGTATATGGGAAAACTTATCACTTGCCGGTCGAGTTAGAGGACAAAGCGGGAAATTAAGAAACTAAAGATGTATTGGACTGTAGCAGTAGCACAATGACTAAATGGATTGAATGATCTTCATGAGTTTCGCCTCAATACCTATTAAAGTTCAGTCTTTTAGAATAGAAGATGAAGAAGTATCACGATCAAAGAATTGGAAAATGAAAATTTCCGATTGGTGATTTGGTGTTTCTATTAAACTCTATATTCCGTGCGAACTGAAGTCCAACTTGATAGGGACATTCCTCATCACTAAAGAGTTTTCACATGGAGCGGTTAAGTTTGAGAATAAGGAGGGCACAAAGTCCACAGTCTATGGGAATAGGATAAAGATCTACCTTGGGCAGTAAGAAATGTCCATGATGTGGTTGAGTCCTGTCCGCTCGATAAAGTATAAGTAACCAAGGATACTGCGTTGTGCAGTGACGTTAAAAAAAGTGCTTCTTTGGAGGAAACCCAAGGTGTATCCTCTAGCAAATATAAGTTGCATTTTCTATATATGAATGGTCATTTTTTGTTTAGTTTAGTTTTAGTATTAATTTATTCTTCCTTGTGTACTAGTGTTGGCCATATATTAGTATAGGGTCCGTGTCTTAATAGCGTCCAGAAAAACATAAAAAAAATCTCCTAATGGATGTTATATGTGCTGGGACAAAAACAAAAATATGCAAAAAATAGTCTTGAGCAGTGGTCTACGCACCCCATCGATGGCTCTTTGTTCCATCGACGAAACTCAATGGTTTTCTTATAGATCCTAGTTATGTAATTTATTGTTTCGAAGTCAAGTAGTAAACGACAATCTAAGTCAAAAACATGTCGAGTGACCTACAGACTGTCGACTGGGTTTCGCCGATCCAAATTGCCAGCAACCCAACCCGACCCGGTCAATAATATTAAAGGATATAACGGTTCACATTCATTCCCTCATTCAAATTATCTTTTAAAATTCCAATCCAAATTTATTTTACCTTTATTTCCTTTCATTATCACCAAAACTAAACCTCCCATATCCGATTTCACCCAAATATTATAATCCTTCCAATTCCACAAGCTCTCTATTCCCCAAATTCTCTTTTCTTTCAATTTTTGTTTGACCAGTGATCCTATTCGGGCTCTTAGGCTACTTCTTGAATGTTCATATTACAACCACACTACTCCGAATTAAAGGTATTTTGATTTCCGTTAATTTTGAATTCTCATAAATAGTTTTTTACTGAAATCCGGATGTGGGTCTTGACTATAGGTTTAGATTAACTGAAATAGCATGCTAAACCTTTTGTAGTACATCCCTGACAATGATAGAGTGTAGTTGTGTCACCTTTTAGTAAGTATAAAATGTGGGTATCTCTGTAGTATTTGAAATTCAAAGTTATGGTTTCTTAGTGTGGATTAAATACAACACAAGTTGTTTGAAAACGGAACTCTAGGAATGATGAATTCGTCTTTTAGGTGTTAAAATTGCATATGTAATCTTGAGTGTGCCAAAATTTATCTAAATATTTGACCTTGAAAAAGTCCTGAAATATATCTCTGGCAAACAATACGAGACCCCGTCAGAGACCGTCGATTGAATGACCGACCATCGATGGGGTCCATCGACTGCACCAACCTAAAACTTTCTATGTCTTAAACAACGGAAGTGCACTACGGTCTGCAAATCCGTCATTTCTGTGAAAGAGCCTGTTTTGACTAACATCTAATAATAATCTACCTGTGGGACGATGAAACTCGACTATACTAAGTCGATTGATCAACATATCATTCTTCACGGCCATCGTTTCTATTTGAGAAATCTGATTTTTTTCTAGTCTAATGAAGAGCGCACACTGATCGGCTCACCATCCGTGGGTGCCTCTAGTTTTGAAAGAGCTTCAGGCTTCGAATATGTCTCCGCATCACGGTCGGTCCAATATTCAAGGTCAAAGGCATCCATTTCCTCAAGTTCCAACTCTCTATGATCCACTTGGTTAGAGAGCTCGGACCACTAAGCTTTATCTTATGAGGATACCAGCTCGAACTCTACACTTCCATCTTGAGCAGATGACCCCACACATGTTGATTGGGAACCAAACTGGTGGTGCATCGATGGTAAGTACCAGGTATACAGAGATGTGAGAATAATGAATGATAAAGTGGTGATGACCCAGGTAGTTAATGTGGAGCTACGATTCTTCACGAGGAGTTTGCACACGGTTCTCGAGGTGAAAAAATTGTTCAACCAACACAATTTACACTGGATGGCTAGGAGTCTGGGAAACTAAAGTGAAGAGATGGTTAAGGAGTTCTATGCCTATTATGTAGCTACTCCCCGGGGTTTCATTGACAAGAGTGCGAGACCTACAAAATAGGACTCGCTCACCTATGTACTCGTCTGGGTTACCCGGTTGATATCTGTGAGGCCATCATCCGCAAGTTACAATATGGCCTCACTTCTAGCACACGATGGGTCTCATATACTTCAGAATTTATCTACCGGTGGGCGACTATCAAAAGTGACCCCTTTCAGAGGACCCCTGAGCAGTGAGAAACAATGAAGAAATGGCAAGCCCAACATTTGGCGACTAATGGTGAGAGCGTAGATTGGGTGTTAGACCCCCGAGGGTTAATTAATAAGTCCACCCTTACCTTTGTTTCCAAGCTCTTTTGGTTAGTCGTCCCATAAAAACTATTACTGATAAAAGCTTATAATATCCTTACATGTGATAGGGCGGTGATGGTAACAAACATGTTGGGGGTGTTGGAGATAGACTTCGCTAAGGTGATGATTACAATGATCCATGAAAGGGATTTCAATACTACTTACCACTTTGAATGTCTTATTTTCTAGTTGTGCAGAGAAGCTGGATTGCCAATTTAGAACGGTAACACATTCTATAGTCCTGTGGGGATTGCTTGTATAGGACTTATTAAGGATGAGTCTAACGAAGCGGCACCATCGAGAGAGCCTATGATTGAGATGCCAACATTGAGCTAGGACTTGTCATACTATTTGGATTTAGCCCTAGGGGTTAACTCTGCCACTTCAGAACCTACTAACACCACCCTGGCTGATTCCTCCCATGCCACCAGTCGTTCCCCAGCTCATCCCGTTCTATGCCTCTTTTGCAGCACTGGTCCCTCTAGCACGAGTGCACGTATTAGAGGCCCATATGGAAACTTGGTTCACCACATAAAACCTTGGATGAAGAAATCCATTACTGAGGCTGAGGACCGATAGAGAAAAAGGTGGCCAAAAAGACCGAGTAGAAAATTCGGGCGGTTGACAAGCCCCTTTACGTCTTTGAGTTGTGGGTGCTAGGACGACCATCCCCAACCATAGACCTGACTACTCTTCAGGATACGATGGCTAGTTTGCGAGCGGATATGAACACTGCTCTAGATATGAAGGGGACTAAGCAGGTGAGTGCACCCATCAAGCTGGCAGAGGACACAGTGTTGGATGCCTTGTTCAAATTTTTTTCTGAGTAACCATCTGAGCCAGGTGTGTGTACCAAGAGGCACCACTCCATCCATGCCTCTGTGGTCGGTGATTAGGCTCGTGCTAGAAAGAGAGAGAGTAAAGTGCTAGGGCATGATAGGCTGGATTCCCTGGTTGATGAAGAGCTATGTCAGCGGAGCGTAGTGGAGATGGCTATTGTGACATCTAGTTATAATGATCTGGGTGATGAAAGGAGAAATATTGATGGGGCTGAGGTTGTAGTGGGCACTACTTAGGGTGACCCAAGTTTTGATCTTATGGTATTCAGGAAATTGGACCCACCCATATTTTGATACTTCTTAAACGCTTTGCGCCACAGGTTTTCTTCACCTACCACCCTATTCTTATGATTTTATTGCATTGGGGAACAATCGCAAGATTTTTTTGTTGGGGTGGAATAAATCAAAAGTGAATGGTAGGGTGAAATCTTAGTAACCTAACTCACAATCCTCTCTTTTGGTTTTTCTGCCTATGCTATTTTTTGACAAGAGACTGTTTACTTTTATGTTGAACCGGCATGTCATAATTTGTATAAAGTATCAAAACATGAAAAATAAAGCATGATTACTGGTAAAATGTTACCCCTTCCTGGATAGTGGTTGCATGTATAGGTCCAAATAAGTTGAATGTGTTGCCTCTTAGCATGATATAAATAGGAACCCACTACATGATCTTCAACTAACACCTAAACTATGAAAGGTGATAATTTGATAATGTAATGAGGTGCCAACGAGTTTGAGGAGATTTGAGTGTTGAATAGTTGGTAACTAACTAGAACATTAACGGTTAGTCATGCGAAGCGAATCTGTGAATGAAGTTAGGAAGTGATCACTGGCCTTTGTTCAAAATAGCCTATTTCTAGCCTAAAGTAATATAACCAAATAAACTAATTTTCTCTTGTTAATCCAAATATGTTAAGACAATAATAGACCAATTTTCTTATGTTTTGGCCCCAATCCGTCCTTGCACATGCGTACCTCGACTTAGGCCAAAAGCATATGTTGAGTGTCGCTAATGCAATTAATAACCTTATCTTAGACCTAATCCAACTTCGGGTATTGGGCAGCTCAACTCATGAAAATTCCAAGATTTAAGGATGACTGTTATGAGCGAGGACTCACAAATGGGGTATGAAAAGAGTTGGATGTTAAAAAGAAAAAGAGAAAGTGAGCAAAAGATGTGACTTGGTGAAATTATCAATTTATTCAAAAATAATAAAATTTAAAACAAAAGAAAGAAAAGAGATTTTAATGAGAAAAAGATGCAAAAGAAGTAAGAGTCAGATCCAAAAATATGGAAGCAAGGCAAAGAAGAATAAAAAAGAAAAATAAGGTGTCGTTTTGAATCATAACTTCTCAATTGTAACCATTACATTGATTGATTGAAGTTTTATTGCCTTAAGATCTCGCACTTTTTGAACATTTCCAGCACGGTCACTTTACCCTCACTCAAGAAGGCTTCTCAGGTGGAGACGCGCCTCCTCCTTGGATCTTCTAAGGAACCACTTAGTGACATGACCTTGTCTTTGGTCATGTTTGTTTAACTCAAGAATTATTACCATAAATTAACAACTTGTTATTACTCACTTTGATTAATGAGGTGAATAAATCACAGGAATTTCGTGAGAGCGAAGCTTTTAGGAAAAAATATTTTGGATACTATTTGTGCAAATTATTGTGCTTTTAGGTATGCATGTTCCTTTGAGTATATGAAATGCGATTGTAACCTGTTATCTTTCGTTCAAAAGAGGTTTGTGTGGGCTGTTATTTTGTTATAATTCTTTTTTCTTTTGTTGGTCCAAGTCCAGAATACTCATATCCGAGACTGTCAATCTTTAAAGTCTCATCTTATAAGTTTTATGGAGTTGTTCATCCTCTACGTTAGCCAGCTTTCAGGTTTCTCGAAGTTAATTAGAAGCCAATAAAATACCCAAAACCAATGTAGCTACGCATATTTTAGCTCCTCACAGCAGCAGTAATTTTTGTGACTGCAGCTGCTGGTGTGACTAGTGTTGTTCCTCAGGCTACACTACCTCAATCTCTAGGCTCACTGAATCATGTGTCTTCTCAACCTCCTACCATCTGTTATCCTCATCAATTTTTACAAGTAAAACAATCTATATTGGTTATGATGATATATATATCCCAAGCCTTTGATTTGCATCAAGTTGTTTTGGGTCTTAGGCTATCTACATCTCCAACAACTACCACAGTTCATCCAGCAACAACGCGACCAAGAATAAATTCACAGACATGTAAAGATACTGAGAAGGTCAAGAACCCTGCACAAAAGTATAAATTTCAAGAAATTCCGGCTGGTGGAAAAGGTCAAGTAACTATGAACCAGGTATGTTCTTAGTCTCCTTTACCTATACAATGGAATCTCCAGGCAATTGCCCTTAACTGGCCTTTGATGAGAAAATTATAATGGTCATCTTCTAATAAAATACATAAAGCTTAATGATTGACGAGAGATAGGAAAAAATATTCTAAACATTTGATATTATAAATTTCTGGCATGTGAACAAAAACTTAAGTATCTAGAAGTTCCTCTATTATTGCTATCTGCTTGTTGTAGTATCCACCGGGCCACTGGCTGTGCAAAAAGTATTGCTCCAAGACACAAAAATAAACCAATCTCCTGGATGAGAACAAAATTTTTAGATGATATCATTAAAAAAAAAAATAAGAAAATAGGAGGAATTGTAGATGATATATTAGTACTTCAATTGCTACTTTTCCAACTCTATTTAGTGGAAGATTGTGGGGTTTATGTATCGCTAGTCTTAATGGATAAAAAACATCGCTAAGTGCTTCTATTTATCCATTCATTGACTAGAATATGTGTAATATATCATATCAACTTCAAGAGTGACGATATAACTAAGAAATATGTTGGTTAATGTGAGACTAGTTACCATAGTGGTTGTGACTAGAGGTCACATACGTTGTATTTTTTCCATTCCTTGTTTGGAAGGCCTTCACGAAATCAAAAGTTCCTATGACTGGATGGAAAAACTAGTAAGTAATTTGTTACCATAGAAAAATTTTAGAGTAACAACTGGATCATCTCCTTTACAATAGAAAGATCAAGGAAATTCCGATTTTTAACAAGCGGATGTTTTTATTTCTGTTGGAAATTCATCTATAGTTTTGTATGCTTGTTCTTTCATTTTGTAATACTATATTTCTTATATAGCCATTGGAATTCAAGAACAATTTAGATGAAGCAGGATGGAGGGTTGGAAGGTCCCCGATTCATAAAGCAGTCAGCTTCTCATGGGACCACCAAGGTGAATATTGTTAAATGATTATATTTTGGTTATGTTGTGTGCTAGTTTAGTAGTTTTGTTATCGTTTTCAATTTGAATTATGATGCCATGGATATTTTTTTGTAATAAACTTTCTTGTGTTCTAACTTTCGTTGACTGATCACAATGCATTTGGGTGCGGGGTGTCTCAATTTTTGTATATGATTTGTTACTCTTTACTACTATGGAGTACTGGCCTTTTGCGGTTTAAAAGACAAACACACCAAAAATATAGAGCATGGAAATTCAAGTGAAAGCATGAATAAAAGTGCACTAGTCTTCGAAGTAAGGTTTACATTTTCCAAAAATAAAAGAAGTTCCAAATATTTTTAATAACATCGAGTCGCTATGAAGCTGCTATTATCTGTGCTTTCTTTATCTATTTCATAAACCCTAAACCATAGTTATTTTATTTGATTCTCTTCTATGCTTATGATATTGTATCTTACTCTTGTTTGCACTTATACTTTATTCTATCGAACATGTGCATTACTTTGGAAACAAGCTAATTGTTTGTTAGTGAAATATTTAGCGTGACAATAGTTTATACTTGTTTAACTTTCAAACTTGAGGATTCGTATATAGAATGACATGTTCATTTTTACTAAGATTTAGCCATTTACCAGTTGTTCCACATTTTACCAGTAGAGTGTAAACTGCCCGTATTAATATATGCTTATTTATATTCCTCGAAGTAGGAAGTTCTTGATCATCAGAGTAGCTTCTTTCTTTGAATTTGCTCCTGGATTCGTACTATCTTTGTTAGTCATTTCTAGACTGGGATTGCTCTAAAATATATCATATATTGACTTTAAAATAAAAATTATGACTTCTATTATTTCAAATATTTTCCTATATATGTAAATATCATGTCTTTTTTAATACAGTATAGTAACAAAGCCTATTTTAATCACATTGAAACATTATGCTAACTCAAAAAATTTACATTTTGAATAGCTTTATTTTAAGTGTGTTGATTCATCGCTTTGAAGCAATGAACCAACGCAAACCCGGGATTTTGTAAACTTTGTGCCTTATTTTTGTTCCTCGCTTTTTTCTTTTGCATGGGTAGGTTTATGCAGTATAGCCTATAAATTATGAAAAGTAGGAAACGAGATATTTATATAGTGTTCTACCTATGATTGAGTCTTATAATAATGTTTCTTCTTTAGGAAAAGGAGAAACACATGGTGCCTGAAAAGTATATGCATCAAGATACAAAATTGTATATAATAATTAAATTAAGTACATAAAACTATCTTAATAGTAATCGTAATTTTTAGTAAATGCTGAATTTCTTGTATAACAATTTTCCTTAACTAAGTTGCACAACCCAGATCATGCCAAATAGAGCATTCTCTAAACTGAACATGAACTAAAAAAGGTTCTCCCAAATCCTAATATATGGGTATGAGAAATGTAACCGCCAAATTTTAACTTATGCAAGATTGTTGTAAAATATTGCTAGTATTAGTATTTGTATGTATATCAATATTCTGCAGCTGCTTCAAATCAAGAATTTGTTCATGGGATATTAAGGTACAAATATTTTTTATTTTTATCTTCTAATTCTCAGTTGATACCATGCCATATTGTAGAATATGGTTTAATGCTATCATTTGTTGGTGTTTGTATAATACAATGATATTGGATATACAACATAGCAACACGAGCAGTATTTCTCTTTTCTATTACTCTGTTTGTCATATAGTAGTTCTACACATTGATATTTATTTGCAAAACCTATATTAATCTTCTCTCATAAAATTTAATTTATATTTTAAGAATTTTTCTGTGTCTATTTCTTGCTCTTCTTCTGTCACACTGGTCTCTTTTGCTTGCAATTGTAAATTCGTTCATTGCTCTCGTGCTAGCAAGAAAATTACTAATGATAAATTTTGTTTTAGATTTTCAAGTTGTATTGAATCATCTTCAAAAAGCTATGGTGCTTGCAGCTAAGACAGAAACATCACATTCGCCTTTCGTTTCCCAAATAGTTCTTCCTTCTAGGTAAATGATGACCATAGGTTATACTAAACTGGAATTTACGTTAGTTTTTCCCTTATATTGCTTACTTTTATGAATTCCATTTGGACTCTTTGCTTTCAAAAAGTATGTTCAGTTGGCTCCTAGTTTGAAATGAACTATTTTAATTCAATTATTTTCCAAGTTATTGAATTATATAACTATATGATTACTAACATAGAACTATCAAATGTATCTTTATGCAGATTTCTATGCAGGTGCAATGTACGCAGGAAATAAAACCCTAAGGACAATGGATCATTCAAGACGACCGAAATTCCATTTACTTGTGCTGTAAATTCCCCTATAATTGTGCATTGGTTATAGGAAGCAAAGTTACAGGTTTGTGCGAAATTTTCTCATATGGTGAGGGATAATAATAAAGATGTATATAACATAGCAAGTAGTGGTGTATACAAGGTTGTTTGTCCCAGTGGATGCAAATACACTTGTCCTAAGGAAAACGTTATTGATATAGCTACTCCAACTCCTGCTGTTGCTTCCCCTGGTTCAGCATCAATCATGTTTATAGGTTTATACATGAATTTAGTACAACTACTATTGGCTTTTTTATTGATGGTCATTAATTGATAATATAATGGATGTTGCATAATCTATTTGATGTGTACAGAGGAACACAAAATTAGTTTCTTTATTAGTTTACGTAGTATAAACAATTGCTCTTTTTGCTTGTTTCGGTTAATTTCATGAGTATTGTTTCCAGTCATTTCGCGAATTGGATGTTATATATGCAAATGGTAAATAATTTGTGAGTGTTCACTTAACTTATCACTACTAACACTAGAATAAATCATACTGCTAGTACTAGAATTTCGGTAGAGTAATTTGTTTCTATTTTTCATTCTTCATATGTAAACATGAACTTGTTATCTATATTTAGCAGGTGTTCTGTAGATAATGAATAGGAAGACGTTGAGCAAAACAATGATTTTGATTGAATGCAAATAGTTGAACCTCTTATGAACTAGTATACCGAAGCTAAAAATTGTATTTCCATTGATACAAAACAGAATGTTTTTATTTGGCATTGTCGAAATAAAGATCTTTGTTTTGTGTCTTGCTAAGAAAAGAGATGTTAGATAATCTTGAGAGTGTTCTTGCATCTGAGCATGTTGTTGTGAAGAGTGGGAATTTCATTGTTGAAGTTAATAGAAGAATCAATCAACTAGGCCTCATTTCATGGAAATCCTACATCGTTTAACTTGAAAGGATAATACAAACACGTACAAACTGCAAGACCTAATGAATACAGTAGGATATATGTATGTTGTTGTTATGTTCCTTGGTGGAACAAACATATTCTACAGTATTTTCAAAGAGGAGGCTACTGGTATTGACAACATCAATCAACGATACCCAAATTGGAGAAAGATTACAAGACATCTCATTGTACTTGAGGTAACTGATTCCTAGTGTATGTTGTGAAGTAGAAAATTACAGCATGATTTTTTATCGTTAAGCATATGTATCTCTTATAAGCTTTTGAATTGGTTGTTTTTATCTGTACATAGATTTGTCACCTAGATTTCAACATGTTATGTTTGATTTGAATGCACTTTAGTAAATAGTGAAGTGATTGAGTGGGGATCCATGCCAATTCTAAGTGTCACTTTTTCTATGTTAAAAACTACAACATTTTTCTTCTAGTATTATTGGAAGAACATGGTCACACTATTTTTGTCTACTAGCTCTCCCGTATTACTTCCCTTCATAAATAGAAAAAATATTTATCCTACTAGCCTAATATGTTATTAATGTTTTTTAATTTTTTTCTTCCTTCTGCATTATGATGTTTCTTTATTCATAATAGCAGTTGTAAAGAAATAAAATACATTTGAACTTCTAAATAAGCAAATCTATTTGATAGTCAGTTTTGAATCTATTAAACTTTTAATAATTATACCGAACAAATGTTAATAACAATTAAGTTTTTTTGCTGTTTGATTACCATGTATAACACGAATATGCAATAATTGCATCTGATAAAACACGAGAGGGATGTCAATCAATTCCATCTAGTTTTTTAAAAAATTTTGTAACTAGTTGATGTGCAACTGAAAGATGCAATCTAGAATACATCTGCAACCTTAAGTGTAATTTTCAATCTACAATTTGGTTTAAATTTGATACAGAATCTGCAAAGTGAACTCAAAAATTCTAAAGTCTGAAGTACTAAACGGTTGTAATATTTAAGTGTTGCTATATGTAATTTATCTTGAATTTCATCCCTCTTTATAACTATTGCAATTTGATTTTGCTGTATGTTTTAAATGTTTAGGGAAGTGAAGGTGAACAAATTTTAAGGGTCTCCACAAGTCAAATTGATCTCATTGAAGCTGATGATGGAGAATATTTGAATTGTTTTAAATATTTGAATTCATTATGGTTAATTTTATTGAAAAAAAAATAAATTCATTGCTATAATATATTAAACTAGTGTAAGAGTATTTTTTGAACTATTGTGTACACATTTAGAATATTGCTTTATAAGTATGTTGTATGTACACAACACATACTATGTTTTGATGTTTATGGAAAATCTATAAATTTGAATTACATAATAGCTAATTAATTTTTAAGATTATTTATTGTAAAACAATATTTGTGTATTTTAATTAGAAATTGTGGCATATAAATATTTTATAGACAAAAAATATTATCACACTTAAAAAGTGTAGCCATAGGTCTGTAAATTATGTATGCATATGGGCAAAGACTACATTTAAGAGTGTTGTAATATATTAGATATAAAAGGCAACACTTCATAATTGTAGGCAATATGGTAGCAAAGACAACGCTTAAAAGTGAAGCTAATAAGGCAACACATTTAACCGTAGCTGCAAAGTGTGTCCTTTTTGCCTATTAGGCAACACTTTATAGCGTATCTGTCAAACGTGGTCTTTTGCCTTTAAAGATTCGGTTAAAAGTGTAGCTCATAAGGCAACAATATTAAGCTTAACTGCAAAAGCGTGGCCTTTTTGCCTTTTGACAACGCTTTTAAGCGCAGCTGATAAGGCAACACTTTTACGCTAAGGTTATGATGCTTTCAGCCACCCCTGAAAAAGTGTGGCTTAAAGTCAAAAAGTGTTGCCTTTTATCAAATGCCAAAATTTTTCATTGTTTAGGCCACACTTTTCAAGAGTGGTTGTAGACATTAAATAGTGTAGTGGTAGTTCGACAGGAATCCTTATCATTTAGTCATAATACCTTTGGCCATACTTACCATTATCATGTTTTATTATGGTTAATGAGGAATGTCCTTATCCTCAATATATGTTCATGTTATCACAGAGCTCATATACAAGCAAGGCACAAAGGTCAATTCATTTTAAAGGGGACTCTTCTAACTTTTTAAAAAAAAACATGCTCATATATTCTTACTAATGAAGTCAACAAGATAAGTCACACCATGCATATCAGAACAACAGGAAGTCATTTAAAAACATTTCATTTCTATCATGATAATACTCTTCATAAACATGCATTAATTTGGAATATTCTTGCAATTTATAGGCACACATCAAGAACACTAGCTAAACATACCAACACCTTTTCAAAGTGAGACTACATTAATACTTCCCTAGACATAAAGGTCACACATTTTTAAGAGACTCATTATTTTTTTCACTTTCAGGGTGCTCAAGTTCTCATTAATGGCTTAAAACACCACACCT
The DNA here is from genome assembly GCF_001406875.1 of Solanum pennellii. Lineage (NCBI taxonomy): Eukaryota > Viridiplantae > Streptophyta > Magnoliopsida > Solanales > Solanaceae > Solanum > Solanum pennellii. Next base: position 18,748,067 of record NC_028646.1, read on the forward strand.
TAAAAGTGACATCAATCATGCTCCTTACCTCCTCTCATGAAGTGCAATGCACATTTAGCATATCAAAATGCACATCAACATTATAAAACATGAATTTGAGGAAAAATCCATTTGCATGCAACTAAGAGTCTTCAAAACATCAACATCATAGGGTTAATCAAGACATACATAACATATGGAGTACATGAAACTTATACTTTTATGCAAAAATTTTATTATGAACAATCTACTTCGGAACTCATTGGTTTCAAGCTTCAGTAGGAATATAAGGAAAAGATAGGGATATCTACCACCTTACTACTCACATCATCATCCCCACATAGGGAAACCTATTTCAGAGAAACTTATCTCATCCAAAAGGACTTGTACTCGCCAATCCTTCTAGTTAAGCATACATCCCCATCTTGCGGTAAATCTCATGCTAACTTTTCTTACCCTCACCTCCTTCCATCTGTTTTGAAGGAACCATTTCCTCTTAATTAGTCACTCACACTCCACTGTTGAGGAACTCAAGATTTCAAAATTGATTAGCTAAATTACTCAACTCCATAATCATCGCTCAAAGTTATCCTTTACATAGGGAAGTCCAAGGGAACTCATAATAGGACTATTAAGGGCATTCATAACCTTAACAATCTAGGCACAATATCCCCCACTTAGGGTAAAGCTAATCATATACTTATACCTGATGCCCTCAAACACAAAGGTAAAAGTAATTCAAATCCAATATTACATACTCCTTACTTTATAAGGTTGGACATCATTGAAATTTTTCCACTCCAAACTTATCCCAAGTAGCTTATTAACTTAACCATCAAGAGATACTTTTCAAGCATCTCTATTCCTCTAAGTACCACCTAAAGGAACCCATGAAAATCAAGTTAGGTAATAATACACAACCATATGAGGTCTTCACTACACCATGAATTCCAAGGGTAATTGCACATCTGATCACATTCTACAACATAGTCCTAACAAGGTATGTAGTTCCTGATTCAATCCTACAAGGGTCATCACCTTTTGTGGACACTTCAAACCGAATATACCTAGATACAACATAAAAAAATCCTCAAATGACCATATTTAAGATCAAACTTCAAAGTCAACTAACCACCATAAAGTAGGTCAATATTAATTTTTTTTCTCACCCTAAAGAGTTAAGGGTACATACTACCCTCGAAGTGATTATATGGCAAAGACATAATCTCAACTTATAGAATAAAACCCTTTATCCCTTTCTACCCACTCTTAGAATAGGTTCATAAGGGGAATAATCAATCGTAAGGTTTTCTCATTAGCTAGGGCACTTCACAACCACCATACAAGGTTCAACACCCATCTTACCTTTTTAGGAAAAAGTCTACATTAAAGACTCCAATCCACACAAGGGAAACTATGGGGGAAATTCTCAAATAACAACGCAATATCATCCCTTCACTATTAACCACGTTTCTACAAAACATGTCAAGACTATCTTATAACATTATCCTATGAACATGCTTAATGATAATACAACCCATCTTGAAATAGGGAACTCCATTAAACTATAACATCTCTTAATAACCTAAAAACACATTATATCATTGATTTTGAACATAATATCTCAATTCTCATAATAAGATATATCAATAAATGGAATCACATAAACACACCAACTTTCACCTTCACATATACTTATCAAGCCACAAAACCAAAGTAAGCAACAAAACTCACCTATTCTCCCTCAAGCTTGAGACATCCTCATTTCCAAGCAATCACATCTAAAAGGCTACCAAACAAGGAAACATAAAAAGAAACCATATAAATTTTTGTTCTAGGGATTTGTCGTTTCTTCGTGGTCGTAACAATCACTTCAAGCAGTGGAAAAAACAAAAGATGTGCTCCAAGTCCTTGGGCTGTTGAACAGAATCCAACCACACCGGAATGGATGGTACAAAGTCCTCCAGCTTCACATGATACAACAGTAGTGAACAAAGTGAAACTCTATTGTCCTATAGCCTCTCTCCATAGATGTGTCACGACTCATCACCAATTAACGAAACTCTACTACATGTTGCAACAAGAGACTTTAGACCCTAAATTCACATTTAAAACCTTATGCTCTGGTACTAATTTTATTACAACAGGGGAGAACCCCCTAGAAGTAACATGTCTTACTTTACCTCAAAGAGGTCATATAAAATCCCTTACATCTATCACNTAATATCGCAATGTAGAAGTATAGTCTAAGTCTAGTGTGCCAACATAAGACAACTCAGTAGAATACAATAGGGATAAAACCCTTAATAACATAAAATATAATCTGACTTATTACATCCTTTTAAGGAAACATCTTGACCTAGGCAACCCTTGATTCATAAGGGTTCCTTTACTTGAACTTGGGAGATCCATCAAAGATCTTCACTTAGAATCCATCCTCTATCCATTAACATCTACACTTTGTATTGAAAGATGAAGAAGAATGGTATTAGTAGAAGAATGCACTAAGTATGGAACCCATGCAGAAACATGCATTAAAAGAGGACATTTCAGTTGAAATCATTCAACATGTCTTTTTGGTAAATTTCTTTAACATAGGCACATTTAAGAAGAATATAGTTCACATACATCATATAGAAATGGATACTTCTCAAAATAGCACATAAAGACATTTATCATACTTAAAGGCATATTCAACATATAGAATACATTACCTCTCTTTTATCCTACTTCTTTCTTAAGTTACCCTCAAGTGTACTTAGTACAATGCTTCACCTTGAGGTTACCTTACAATATTCTATCAGAGATATGCTTAAAAATCATAAAACCATATATTCAAAAGTAATATGCACATCATAAACATAATCTTCACATAGGAACATCCATCAAAGACAACTTGAAAGTCACACAAGTGCAATGTTTTTGTAGCATCCTATAATACTAAATCAAAAAAGTGTACCTAAGAAGTAACCATCGAAAAGGCCTAACATACTTATCAAGTCATAACACTTTCATTTATAAGCATACATAAGACACATACTTCATAACATCCTATAAGGACTCTTTATTTTACTACAACCTTAGTCATAACTCTTTTATTTCATACCATAATTAATCCATCCTTATTATTCTTTCACAAGCTTACTTTTGCAATATACATATGGAGTCTCCTACCCCAACATATACTAAGTAAACCTATTTAGAAGCCATAAGTGCAATGCACATACATAAGCATAATTCATGACTTGACATATAAATATCAATTTATTTGTGTTCATACAATTCATACATACATAACATTAGTCTTACTTTCATACATGTACTAACCTTATACGTGCTTGAAGTTTACTTGTGCAATGCATGGGTAAAGGCCATAATCCTACCTATACTAAGTAACCCTCTCAACAATTTTTGGTTAGAGTCCATAGTCTTATCTTAGTTCATTTCTTACTTTGGGAGACTTAAACACAAACAACATAGACTATGTGTGCTACATGGAATTCGGTCTTTTCCTCCCACACCGAAATGTAAGGGTTAATACTTGTCTAAGGTGTACCTAATCGTTCAATGATATATAAGGGATATCAAAAAGTTATAACCTACGGGGACAAGTATTTATGGAACATGGATATTTTTTCTAAAAACCTTGACTTACTAGCCTGGAGGTTTCAATCTCATGAGGGAACCCAGACTTTTGAAATATGAAGGTTCACTTCTAGGAATTTGGTCTTACTAACGTGAAGGCCCCACTCGCATTTTTCATGTTCAGTCGATGTGTGGCTCTAACTACCTTTGTAAATATATTTAAGCCTTTAATGTATTATTTAATAAAGAAGGCTCTACGAGATTTGTCCTTCATACATCATATTGCTCAAAGGATTCTACGATAAGAATGTCCTTTCATCCTAGACCCTACTTTATCGGAGAATGTCCTTTAACATATTCATACAATTATACATCATGTGTGTGCATGAAATGTGAGATCTACCTTCACATAAACCTCTAATAACACATGTTCATTACTTTATTAATCATATACTAAGAATGCACAAAAATAGGTAATGATGCATAACAGAACTATCATTTCCTTAGTAATCATGAATCTAACCTACTCATAGTCATGCGTGAAGGGTGTATGTGAGCAATGGCCAACATGATCAGATAATGGTTATAGTATAACATTAAGGAATTCACCCTCTTAAAATGACAATCCACATTCGTGCATATAGCATCCACCACATTAAAGCATTGGAGACAAGACAACATCAACATTTGCATTCTAGACCCCTAGAATTGACTAAGATGACACATTCATATAGGGTACATACGTAGGGGTCAATCACCATTATGGCTTCATCATTGGAAGAATATACACCAAAATTAACCTTACAAGGTAATTAAAATGTTGAGAACTATCAATGCAACTAGAACATTATACTAGAGAAAGAGATGTGCATACTACCTCATAGGTGTGATAATCATGACAACACATTATAGTTCACACACTTTCCTTCAATGCCATTATAAAAATGTAAAGATGAACAAAAAATTAAACACTGCCACCATAAGTAGATCATACCACACAATTCTATACAAGACCAATAATCTAGAAATTCTATAATAATGTAGAAGAAGTGAAGCAGTCTTACCACTTCACCATGGTTTAATCACCATTGATCACTCCTCATAATTGATCAATAATTCATGTATAAGGAAGTATCTAAATGTAAAATAACATAATAAAAATACTAACTCAACCATGATTTGATCAAGATCACATAATATATACTATATCATCAATTTTATAGGAAGTAGAGAACTTTAGATCAAACTTACCAAATTGCTAAACTTCGATCTAGTTGATAAATCATAAATAATTCACCATCAATATTAACATAAAACAGTAGCTATAGGAAATTCAACATACTAGAGTTATAATTCAATTAACATATAATCAAGATCACATTGCCCACATTACAGGATAATTTGAGAAATTAGGAAGATCATGCGTTCATAATGAATTTTGATAAAAAATCACATTCAAAAAAGTATCTAACCCATAATTCATTATAATCCTGCTTTTCAAATCGTTTTTGAGAGAGAACCAATGGCTAGATTGAAAGATTGAAGTTTAGATCATAAAATCACTTAGAAAAGCTTCGAAGGAACTCTTTATATGAAAAATTATCTAAACATGAAGAATCAACGTACCTATTAATAGAATATAACAACTAAAACTTGATGATTATTTCTTGAGAATCCATCACCTTGAAAGTTCTTGAGCTTCATCTCTAGCAGAAGTTTCTAGAGAGGTTATGTTTAGAGATCTCATTTTGAAGAATGGATTGGGAATGGGGTCTTCATTCTTTTAAAAAACATAATATACCCAAAATAATCTATAATAACCGTCCATAGTAATTTAGGAATGTGGGGTGAATTTCCTATTAACCCCTTTAGTGAAAAAATGTGTTGCACTAGTTAAAGGCACCAAACGACAGTCGCAAGGCTACGCCTTGTAGACCCATCATTTGGGTCTCAGGATCAACAATTTGGGCTTAAGATCAAATGATAAGTATGGGCATACGACCTCCCATCGACAGGCGTATATGAACTGATGGGGTTTCTTTCTTGGAGTAGAGAGACACTGTCATGTCAGTGTCTAGGCAGCCTTTGGGGTCCACCTCAAGGAGCTTTTGCGGGGCTCTTGGGAGTCATGCCCAAACGTTTTCAACACAAATACGATAATATACAAGTTAAGGACCTTGCATATCAATTTCAACCCAAAACAAACGTATAAAGATTCCTAGACACACTAAGACACACAAGCACGTCTCAAGGCTAACTTTTGATCATCATTAGACATTCTTGGGTATCTGACCTTTAAACTACATCAAATAAACTAAGCACACTGTGAAACACTTACTTAAAATATTTTACCTTTTTAGGCATAGGTAATGCTCAAACAATCTTAATTCATTTTGAGGGTCTTGACACCCTAATTGACTAAAGCCCTTTTTTGTTGCACTGCAGGCGTGATGCGCCTGGTCTTGCCCAAGTGCGTCTTACAAAATTTTCAACTCATTTTGTATTTCCAAATCTCATAAACTTCCACGGTTTCATTCCCAGACATCTAGTATCATCAATACTTTCAATACCCATCAGTTCTAAACCCATAAGAAAATAGGAAACTAGTAATCAACATTTATGGGCAGGCAATCAACTCAACCAAAATTTATTCAATTAGATTATAAGAATTCATTGCTAATAATATAATCAATTCAAAAACTTCTTAACTGAAACAAGATTGGTGTGTATGAATTAACCCAACACGAAAGAGCTCAAATACCTTGATAGGGATCAACCCCGAATAATTCCACTCGAAATTCCTTAGCATTCTTTGCGAAACTTTGATCTTCTCCCTTCTTGTTTTTCTCTTCTCTTTTCTCCTAAGCCCTAACAGTGAATTGATTTTTCTAAAACTGACATAACGATAATTTTTACTCCTAATAAAATCATAAAACGAACTAGGAAGTAAAATGATTAAAAGTCTAGTTCGCCCTTACTTGAATTTAAAATTGGACTTTCCTCGCTTCACCAACGCGAATTCCGATATGAATATAACCCTCATCAGTTATCAAAAATGTGAAAACTCGACGGAGTTTGAAAGATCTGTCCAATGGATTTCAAACCATATCAAGAACTACCTCTAACTGACCCTGATATAGAAGTTAATACCGTTTGAAAATGACCAAACTCACTTCTTTAACATAGAAACATTTCCAGATTTTTCCTTTTCTTTCCAGAAGTGATTATGATTATTCCTAATTATTTCGTGTTACGAGATGTTACATAAAATTCTTTAAAATTTAATCTCTAATTTTTATAAGTTGTGTTGACTCTTCCTATCCCAATATTATTAGATTGGATCAAAGAATCTAGGGATACTAATATTGATTTGGCATGATTAACATACAATCGCCATCGAAGTTATCTTTTGATCTAAATTTGTTGTAGTGAATATCTTACATCACAAATTTATGTTGCCTGAGCAGTTATTTTTCATCAAAATTTATCTTTCAAGATACATGAATATCTATGAGGTGTGCTTTGAATTTAAATATTCAATGTATACATAAAAATGTTGATTTTTACAAAATAATACTAAGATAACTTAAAGAATTTTTAAGATAACGTAAACAATTTTGAATAATTTGTTCTTTATTGTTGATTAGTATATCTATTTCACAAATTTTATATGTGATAGGAATTAGTAATCGAAAAATCTTAAATTCTATTTTTGAAAAATTATATTTTTTGACCAAATTGATCATTGTTTTGGAATATGGATAAAGTGGACTCTGATTGATCTAAAATTTGGTAGACTCATAACAATGATCTAATAAAAAAATTATTTGTTTTGATTGTTATCTATTTTTTATTCATATTCGGTTATATGGGCCCTTCACTTGATTACCAAGCTTAATAGTAGTGAAGTATTAATTTTATGTATTGGCTTAGATTTTCATCTCTATTTTATGAAATTAATGCATATCACTATGTACTTTATCATCAATTTTTGATAATATCTATTAAATCTCCTAAAGAGAGTAATATCTGATTGGGTAAATTTAACTAGAGGATTTCACTTTAATTTAGCAAACAATAGACTCCCTATATGAGTTAGGTTTGTATAAATGTATGGAGTGAATAATCTCCCATTGTACATGTATTTGTATTGCATGACAATTTCCAATTGTATCAATTGACAATTCGACATGCATGAATGTATTATGTATAAAGGAACTCTAAATTTTGTTAGGATTATTCTAAATATTATGATCTATTAATGTATTATATCTATCACAACCCAAATTGTCGTGACTGGCACCTACTCTAACCCTCTGGTGGGAGAACCACTATCACCATCCAAAAAAAAGAATATAATCTAAAACTAAGTTATTTAAATTACGAAAGCAATGAAATAAACTAAAACAATGCGGAAAGTAAACCCAGAATCTTAAAGTCAATGTGCCAAAAGTAGAAACGAGAACAAAATCTACCAAGAATTTCTAGTGAACTGTCACACTAACTAAAACAAGGTCTAGATATGAAATAATGAAAATAGATTAATGTGAATTTCATGGCAGAACAAACGATGTGTCTCCCCCTTGAACTCAAAGATATCACTGATCTGCTAAGAAAGGTTTGTCAATAGTCACGTGAAGATGTCCTGTACCCAACAAAAAAAAGGGCAAGTACAAAATAAGTACACAACTACAGTGTACTGGTACTATTACGCGGCTATCAAACTAGTGTAACATAAACAAGAATTTACAATATTACAACACATGCATAAATATCAACATCTTAAGTGCTATCATAAGAATCAACATCACAAGTCACATACTTTTTGTAGTTCGTCCTCTTAGGGAACCCAAAGTCAAACCATTTGCATGTCGGAACGTGGAAATCTGACAAATTTTTTCTGACAGATTGTGGAAACCGATCCCAGTTAGCATGTCAGAACGTGGAAATCCTATCCAATTTAATGTGGTGGAATGTGGGATATGATCCCAATCACACATCACAATATTACGTCAAGATAACACATTCAATCATGATTTTATGGTATTGATTTCTATATATTTTATTTCAAGATCTATGATCAATATTGACACATGCATACAGATAACAAATATCACAATGAGGCAAATGAAGTATATACGACACAATCATAGAATTACAATCATCACCTACCTCGAAATAATATTTAAACCGTAGAGAACTTAATCCTTCCCTTACCGAATTCGTTCCTCTTGTCCGTGGTCTACCAACAATAGTTTATATAAGAGAGTCAATAAACAAACACTAAATTCCTAAAATACATAAACACTAGGAAACCTAGTTCAAACCTTTGAACCGAACTAATCACTGTTGGGTTAAATCAACCACATAATTATTCAAGAAATCCTTCCCCATCAATATCAAGCACTTCTAAAACATTTTACGGATCGGAAAAAAATTCTGCGAGTGAAAAACTTATCTCGCGCTTCAAAAATAGTAGGAAAACTGTTGGAATATTCGCAGAGTTGTATCTTAAGTCAAACATTAAAAAAACAATGAATAAAGTAATCTAACTGTATTGTTTACGATTTTAAAACATGTCATCCCTCAATAACGGCATTCAACCCGCTGTAGAGGCATCACTGCTGCTTCACCGATCTCGCTGCAGCTACACTCTTTGAAATAGTGAGATCCGTATTAAGAAATCTCCATGAGCTTGACTAAGATCACACATTCATATAGGGTACATATGTAGGGGTCAATCACGATTATGGCTTCATCATTTGAAGAACATACACCAAACTTCACCTAACAAGTTAATTAAAATGTTGAGAACTATCAATGCAACTAAAACATTATACTAGAGGAAGAGATATGCACAATACTTCATAGGTGAGATAATCATAACCACACTTCATAGTTCACACACTTTCCTTCAAGTCCATTATAAACACATATAAAGATTAACAAAAAATTAAACACCTCCACCATAAGTAGATCATACCACACAATGCTAAACAAGACCAATAATCTAGAAATTCCATAAAAATGTAGAAGAAGAAAAGCAGTCTTACCACTTCACGATGCTTTGATCATCATTGATCAGTCCTCATAATTGATCAATAATTCATGTATCAGGAAATAGATAAATGTACAATAACATAACCAAAATACTAACTCAACCATGATAAGATCAAGATCACATGATGGGTACTACATCATCAATTTAATAGGAAGTAGAGAACTATAGATCAAACTTACCAAATTTCTAAACTTCGATCTAGATGATAAATCATCAATAATTCACCATCAATATGAACATAAAATAGTAGCTATATGTAATTCAACATACTAGAATTCTAATTCAATCCACATAGAATCAAGATCACATTGCCCACATTACAGGCTAATTTGAGAACTAAGAGGATCATCGATTCATAATGAAATTTGATTGAAATAACATTCAAGCAGTATCTAATCTATAATTCATTAAAATCCTGCTTTTGAAAATCGTTTTGAGAAAGAACCAATGGATAGATTGAAAGATTGAAGGTTTGATCATGAAATCACATTGAAAAGCTTTGAAGAATTTTTTTATATGAAAAATTATCTAAACATGAAGAATCAACTTGCCTAATGATATAATAAAACAACTAAAACTTTATGATTACTTCTTGAGTATCCATCACCTTGTATGTTCTTGAGCTTCATCTCCAACGGAAGTTTCTAAAGAGGTTGTGTGTTGAGAGGGAAGTCTCATTTTGAAGAATGGATTGGGAAAGGGGCCTTCATTCTTTTAATAAACTTAATATACCCAAAAGAAGCTATAATAACCATCCATAGTAATTTAGAAATATGGGGTGAATTTCCTTTTCACCCCTTTAGTGAAACAGTGTGTTGCACAAGTTGCAGGCACCAAACGACGGTCACAAGGCTACACCTTGTAGACCCATCATTTGGGTCTCAGGAGCAACAATTTGGGCTTAAGCTCCAAAGAAAAGAATGGGCATACGCCCTCCCATCGATGGGAGTATATGATCTGATGGGGTTTCCTTCTTGGCGTAGATAGAAACTGTCATGTCAATGTCTAGGCAGCCTTTGGGTCCACCTCAAGGACCTTTTGCGGGGCCCTTGGAGGTCATGCCCTATAGTTTCCAACGCAAACACGATCATATACAAGTTAAGGAACATTCATATCAATTTCAAACAAAACAAACGCATAAAATATTCCTAGACACACTAAGACACACAAGCACGTCTCAAGGCTAACTTTTGAACATCATTAGACATTCTTGGGTGTTTGACCTCCAAACAACTTCAAAAAAGTAAGCATACTGTGCAACACTTATTTAAAATATTTTAAATATTTTTAGGCACAGGTAATACATTAACAACCTTAATTCATCTTGATGGTCTTGACACCCTAGTTGACTAAAGCCCTTTTTTGCAGCACAGTAGTCTTGATGCACCTCTTCTTGCCCAAGTGCGTCTGACAAAATTTTCAACTCGTTTTGTAATTCCAAATCGCCTAAACTTCCACGGTTTCATACCCAAACTTCTAGTATCATCAATACCTTCAATACCTGTCCGATCTAAACCCATAACAATATTGGAAACTAGTAATCAACATCTATGGGAATGCAATCAACTAAACCAAAAATGATTCGACAAGATTATAAGAATTCATTTGTAATCATGTAAACAATTTAAAAACTTCTAAACTGAAATAATATTGGTGTGTATGAATTGACCCAACATGAAAGAGCTCACATACCTTGATAGGGATCACCCCCGACTAATTCCACTCGAAATTCCTTTGCATTCTTGGCGAAAATTTGATCTTTTCCCTTCTCATTTTTCTCTTCTCTTTTCTCCCAAGCCCTAAAAGTGAATTGGTTTTTCTAAATGGATTAAAAGACGAGTTCTTCCTTACTTGAATCCGGAATTGGACTTTCGTCGCTTCAACAACCCAAATTTCGATATGAATGTCACCCTCATAAGATATCAAAAGTGTTAAAACTCGATAGAGTTGGAAAGATCTATCAAAGGGATTTCCAACCATATCAAGAACTACCTCTAACTCACCCTGAGATAGAAATGATTGTCGTTTGAAAATGACAAAAACTCACTTCTTTGAGCATAGAAAAATTTCCAGATTTTCTCCTTTCTTTCCAGAAGTGATTATGCTTAATCCTAATTATTTCGTGTTACGAGATGTTATATAAAATTCTTTAAAATTTAATCTCTAATTTTTATAATTTTTGTTGACTCTCCCTATCCCAATATTATTAGGTTGGATCAAAGAATCTAGGGATAATGATATAGTTTTGACATCATTAACATACAAAATCAATCGAAGTTATCTTTTGATTTAAATTTGTTGTAGTGAATATCTTACATAACAAATATATGTTGCCTGAGTGGTTATTTTTCATCAAAATTTATCGTTCCAGATACATGAATATCTATGAGGTGTGCTCTGAATTTTAATATTCAATATATACATAAAAATGTTGATTTTTTAAAATAATACTAAGATAACGTTAATTTTTTTTTAAGATAACGTAAATTTTTTTTTATTTATTCTTTATTCTCAATTACTATATCTATTTCACAAATTATATATGTTATAGGAATTATGAACGAAAAATCTTAAATTCTATTTTTGACAAAATATATTGTTCGACCAAATTGATCATTGTTTTTGAATTTGGAAAAAGTGGATTCTGATTGATCTTAAATTTGGTAGAATCATAACAATGATCTAATAAGAAATATTATTTGTTTGGATTGTTATCTAATTTTTTATCATATTCGGTTATTCGGGCCCATTACTTGATTACCAAGATTGATAAGTAGTGAAGTATTAAATTTATTTGTTGGCTCATATTTTCATCTATATTGTATGAAATTAATGCAAATCACTATGTACTTAATCGTAAATCTTTAATAATATCTATTAAATCTCCTAAAGAGAGTAATATATGATTGGGTAAATTTAACTAGAGGATTTCACTTGAATTTAGCAAACAATAGACTCCCTATATGAGTTAGGTTTGTATAAATGTATGGAGTGAATAATCGCTCCTTGTACATGTATGTGTATTGCATGAGAATTTTCCAATTATATCAATTGACTATTCGACATGCATGAATGTATATGTATAAAGGATCTCTAAATTTTGTTATTTAGCATTATTCTAAATATTATGATCGATTTAATGTATTATATCTTTCACAACCCAAACCGTCGTGATTGGCACCCACCCTAACCCTCTAGTGGGAGAAGAACTATCACCATCCAAAAAAAAAAGACGAATGTAATCTATAACTAAGGTATTAAATTACGAATGCAATTTAAATAAACTAAAACAGTGCGGAAAGTAAACCTAGAATCTTAAAGTCAATGTGCCAAAACAAGAAATGAGAACAAAATCTACCAAGATTTTCTAGTTAACTGTCACACTAACTAAAACAAGGTCTAGATCTTGAATGGTGGAAATAGAATAAAGAGAATTCCATGGCAGACTGAACGATGTGTCTCACCCTTGAACTCAAATATATCAAAGATCTCCTAAACAAGGTTTGTCAATAGTCGTGTGAAGATGCCCTGTACTGAACAAAAATAAGGGCAAGTACCCAATCAGTACACAAGTACAGTGTACTTGTATGATTACGCGCCTATCAAATTAGTGTAACATAATAAATAAATTACTACATAAAAACACATGCATAAATATCATCATATTATGTGCTATCATAAGAACCAACATCAGAATTCACATGCTTCATGTAGTTCGTCCTCTTGGGGAATCCAAACTCAAACCATTAGCATGTCAGAACGTGGCAATTACATAAATTATTTATGACGAAACGTGGAAACCGATTCCAATTAGCATGTTAGAACGTGTCAACTCTATCAAAGTTTGTGTGGCGGAACGTTGGAGGTAATCCCAAACACACATCACAATAACACCAAGATAACACATTAGATCACGATTTCAAGGTATTGATTACTATATATTTTATTTCAAGATCTATGATCTATATTGCAACATGCATACAAATAAAAAATATCACAATGAGGCAAAGAAAGTATAGATGACACAATTATAGAATCACACTCTTGTTTGTGGTCTACCAACAATAATTTATATAAGAGAGTCAATAAATAAATGCTAAATTTCCATAAAACATAAACACTATGAAACCTAGTTCAAACGTTTGAACCAAACTAATCACTTTTGGGTTAAATCCACCACATAATTACTCAAAAAATCCTTCCCAATCAATATCGACCCGTTCTAAAACATTCTATGGATCGAAAAAAAATTCTGGGAGTGAAAAGCTTACCACGAGCTTCAAAAATAGTGGGAAAGAGTTTAGAGTATCCCCAGAGTTGTATCTTAACTCAAAAATTTTAAAAATTCAAAATAAGGTCATCTAACGATTAGGTTTACGATTTTAAAACATGTCATCCCTCTATAACGACATTCATCCCGCTGTAGAGGAATCGATGTAGCTGCACCAATCTCGTTGCAGCTACACTTTTTGAAATAGTGAGATCCGTATTATAAAATCTCAAGAACCTATAATTCAATCTTTGTCTCGTCAACTACAGTGGTACCTATCATGTTGTAGCAGCATCGTTGCATTTACAAGAATCCCTTTGCAACAGCCTGAAGTGAGGCAGCAATCTCATGGAGGTCTACTTATCTAAATTTAATTCCGTAAAGTAGTGTGGATCCTCTATCAAGTTATCTAGCAAGTTATGCAATGAAATTACTATATACTTATCCGATTGCTACAACATTTCCCTAAACCTTGATGACTCCAATTTCCTCCAAAATCTAGACAAGGTTGGGTATATCCTAGTACTACGAAAAGTTTATCCAACCCCAATTATTTCCCCACTAGTATCTCTATAACATTGAAACCCGATCGTCACAATATCTCATATTTTCAATAGACATTACTCACCCACTTGGTACTACTTAATTTTTTTTTTGTAGAGATAATATATTGATTGAAAGAATTCATTGTAAATGTAACGTATGTAATAAAGAATTATTTTCAATATCTAACTAGAGAAGAGATTAGTATTTAATATATTCCCTTGTAACTCTCTTATCATTGAGTTTGATGAATATTTAACTTCTTTAGGTATATTGATGTGTCTTTTTTATTTTTATTATCGCTAAGGAAATGAATTTTTTTAATATATTTCATAAGGGAAAATATTTTTTAAATTAACGTAAACTTATCTGTACATTAGCGTCTAAGTCATTTATTCTGAATAAATGGATGGACATAACGGTTAATTGAAAGTGCAGTCACTAGCAACTTGTGATTCTTATTTCGAAGAAAAATGACTAAGAGATTTCTCTTCTTAAAAAGGAAAAAGAGGTAGTGACTAGTTATAAATAATTTTTTCTTAATTATGTAATAAACGAGCATTTGGGCAAGAGGTAAATTTAAGTATTTTGAGTTTTCAAAAAGGTTACTCATTAAAAGAATTTATTTTATGTTGTGAGTCTAAATGCCATGATAAACTCAAATTATTTACGACACATGAAAATAGTATCATCAAAAAGATATAAAGCCATTATAATCTTATTTTAGTGATGTAAACCCCTCGGCATTGTATTTTTACTGTTAGTGTCAGACATTCTATAACAAATTGGTGCAGAAGAGAAAAGAAGTAGATTCTTTTAAAATGATAAGATTAATTATTGACTTGTTTTTAGTTTTTACGGAATAGGTTCTAATAACTACATATCACATTTTGAATTTAATTTATTTTAAATTAGTAACTTTAACAACTATAGATTTGACATAAGTCTATTGTTAAGATATTTGATTATCCATTACATGTGCTGAGTGGGATAGTATGAAAATTGGAACTAAGAATAGAATGTGTGTTGTAATTTGATATACCAAAGAATGAAAGTATGTTCATTATAGTGTCCTAAAAAATAAGACAATTGTTAATAGAACTATCTGAATTCAAGTATAGGATCATTTAGTAAACCATTTTCCCAGAAGTAATCTAAATTGATAGAAATTGAAAATGGAAATAACAAATAAGTCAATATAAAATTTACACGTTCAAGAACATCTACCTAGTATGTCATAACTGTTGTTCCACTACATTTATGTAGTGGGACAAGCCTTACTAAATATAAGAAATATGCAACCTCAAGTAGTGGGAGTGATGTTGAGAAAACGAACACTAAATGAAAAGTTGTTGACTTTTCAATATCAAAATATTATGAAGAAAATACTAATACTAAATACCATAACATTGCGATAACGTAGTAGAACTTACTTGTAGTAGGAGAATTATAAAATAGATTGATTTGTTTTGTATTCTTGAGAGAACTTTCATGATAGCAATCCTTAAAAGAAATACACTCTTCAAGGTTTTAATGATAAGGTCTCTCAGCATTTAGTACAAATTTTTTTTACGACTAAAGTACTGCTAGAAAATGTTGCATGAGGAAATAGCTTGATAAATTTATTTCGATAAGACATAAATGAATGCCTGTGAAAGTTGTAAATGTATATTAAGAGTCTAAGTGAGAGGTTGTAAGAATACATACTATTAATCATGTGTTTTCACATAGTATACTAAGGGGTCGTTTGGTACATGATTAAAAATGTAAGGATTACTAATGCATGGATTACTATTGTTGGGATTAGTAGGGCATATATTAGTAATGAAGGGTTAATTTTTATCAAGTGTTTAGTTTATTTTGTCCTACCTCATATTGTGTATGGATTATAGCTCTATAAAAATCTTTTTTACAAGTACTCCCTTGAATAATTATGTAACTGGGTCAAGGTAGATAATTGTCGGAAAATATTATTTTCTATTACCTTCTAACTAGTTATAGGATTAACAATTTAGTTGTCTTGAATTATTTGTGAAAAAATAATTGTCATCTTAATAAATTTATCACTCAAAAAATGTCATTTTTAATTAAAAAAATATATAAAACATCTACTTTTAAAGTCATATAACGGTCAACAATGGTAAAATTGAATAAATCATCTATATGTACACATAAAATTGGGACATTAGTTTTAATATATCTGTTAATTTTTTAAATTGTTTAAAATAAAAATAATAAGAAAACCATATATATATATACACATATAACAAACTTCATATACAAATATACAACTAATATTTAAAATTTGTATTGAATTTAGTAGTAACAAAAGCTCTATCTAATTAATCTACAAGCTAGTTTATTTAAATAAATTTACTAGTACAATCATAAAATCAAGAAAATACACAAAATCATTAAAATGATTTAAGAATATTTTTGTCTTTACATAAGTTTATCGCATGGTATCATATTCTTTGTATTACTAATATCTCAAAATGGAAGGTATTAGTAATATATTCTATAATACAATGTAGGAGGCATATCTAATTGATGGATTAGTTATACATAGTATCAAATTCCTAACACATATGGTACTAAATAATACAATACATAATACATGGGCTATCTCTTCTAATGCAGCCTACCAAACAACCCCTAATTTATTTAAAGATTAAAAATGTAAGTGGATATTTATAGGGTATATTCTAGTAACCTTGACTTTGATATAAACATTATAGTAATTTGACGGCTAAAATTATAAGTGGGAGATTTTGGGATATATACTATTAGCCATATATTAACATATTTACTCATTACGAAATAAATATTTATTCGGATTGAATAGATCATAGATCTGTTAATGGTCTTTGCTTACACATATAGTAGATGATTTAGTGTGTAGAGTTGTATCTTATATACAGAGGAAAAATCATCAGTTCTTATAATTATAATATTTTTTCACAATAAAGATGTAAATTTCACAAACCATCGGTACGATTGTAGCACATTATCATGTGTAATTTGTCATTATTATGGGAACTATATAGTTCAAACTTGTTGCTCTAGTTCATTTTCTATGTATTGCATTAGAGCGAATACAAATTCTTGTTTTAGACTGGTTGGAAAAAACATATTCTCTCAACTATTAAATGTACTTATATTCTTAATCGTGATATAACTATTATGATCTGTATATATTAATTATTTTTTGATTTATTAAAATCATAGATCTTGAGATAGGTCAATACCTTATAGTTGGATGTTAATGATGTATATTGGTGAAATAATAAGTTAGTTGATGGAATCTATGTCTCGTCATAGAGATAGATTGATATGTATTTATGACAAGCTTATATGTTTTCATCATGTCAAACCTTACAAGTGGATTATGAATGTGACACATGAAATATGATAGGTAGAGATCTAAAGAAAATTAATCACTCTATTAAATTCATTAGTAATTTTATTTTTTGATTACTCTCAATAATCTTACCATGGAGAATTACGTAAGTGTTTAATAGGGAATTTCAAAATATAAATAAGGGAGTTCAATTAAGAATTTCTAGTTGAATGATTTGTAATTTACTATGGAAAGAATAATTGAAAATAATTATTTGGAATAATCCCATAATAGGAAGAACCAATAGTCAATTATGTGGTTCCTACATATTTTAGTAGAACTAAGAAACTTATTTCAAAGATGAAAAAAAGAGGCTAACGTGAGTTCTTCATTTAAAAGGAAAAGAGTTGTGTATTTTTACGGTACAAGAAAGTAGGTTTTCTTTGTTCTTCTTTTTGAATTGGGAAGAAATCTCTATATGTAGGGATTCATGATAAGTGCACAAATTGGACTAACTTAGGGCTTTATTTTGGTAGAAATAGTTTCCTCAAATGCTTATTTTGTTTTAACATCTAATGAAAACTGTTAAGTTTCAAGTATTAAGTGTTTAGTGGACGCATGGACACTTACACGCAAAAAGGAGCAAGAAGGCTAAAAAGAACGTAAAAGCTAAAGTATGAGTTTCACCAATAACACTTGGCAAATTGCCATAGGGAAGCACTTCGCCTTTTTTTCCAATAAAGGGAGCCCTGAAGGAAATAGATCTAGAGGTGATGAAAGGAGAAGTATGTGTGTTACCAATCATTTCTGAGAAGTAGTGAATTATCGCCCAATGATCAAGAACACAAACATGCTTAAAGAAAATCACAAAAGGCTATGAACCAGAAAAAAGGCGAATCGTCGAGTCATTCTGCTGTCGTGATTAACCTCAACAATGGTCCACCCCAGAACTTAATCTTAAAGATATAAATACTTGTTGTAGGCCTTATTTGTAGGGTCCAAAAATCATTATTAATTTGAGAGGGTTTTGTAGGAGAATTGAAGAGAGAAGCTTTTTATCTTCCCTAAGTTCGAACTTGTGTTTTTTGTTCTTATTCCTTTCTCATATTAAGGTTTAATTTCTTATGCCCATCTCATTTCATTATCATTTTGGGTGTAATTTTTATATTGTTTAATGTGTGGCTAAGAACCCTCGATCTTGGGGTCTGATTTAGTAAATATGTATTGATATTATTGGTGGGTCTAGCTTCGTAATAGGTTTTATGAATTTTAATGGTGATTTAACCTAGTGTTTGTTTAATGTGTTTGTAGTTACTTATATAAAATCACTATGTGTTTTCAGCTTGTCCGAAAGGGAGGTCACGAAACCAACACCGCTACACTGATTGCCTAGGCGTGGGTAGATATGAGGTTCAGCCAAACAGGTTGAGCACTAGTCCCATATTCTAACACTCAGTTTGAGAGAGTGATTGAGGTAAGGCATAGGCTATCCTTCATGCCAAAAATGGGTATCCGAGAGAAATGCATTTGAAATGGGGTATGTTTCCCGAGAGGGAACTTATTTCCATCTAAAGCTTAGTCTAGTTAATATTATCTTGAATTTTTTCTATCGAAAGCATGTACCCAACTACATATATAAATTTTTATTAAGTCCACAACCAATAAATTTTCCCCATACTTTATTCCCTTTTGATTTTTATCATTTTTACTATACTTGTAACAAAACCCCCAATTTTTATATTTGACTCTTTTATGTCGCCCCTATTATTTGACAAGATTTATTCATAAATATCTTTATCTATGATTAATTAGAATGAAATTCTAATTTAACTACATTTTGTCAAAATCCCTCCCTTGGGAGATCACCCCAAGCCTTGGTTGGGTTAGTAAACTATCAATAACTTTTGTAGACACGCGTACCGTAGGTTTGTGTGTCTGGTCATGGCAAGTATGAAAATGGATCCAATACCAGGGTTGGTGTAACATCTCGTTACTTGAATTAAGTAAGAATAAGATAAGAAAACAAGAACAATCATTTTTGGAAATAAGTAAGGAAATCTGGAAAATATCAAGCTTACCAAAGTGAGTTTTTATTATTTTAAAATGGCCATAACTTCAATATCAAGGGAAGTTTGGATGAGTTCATTATATGTTTGGTAATCCCTTGTAATGATGTTTCCAATGATGCCAAGTTTGCGAAAATCCTTTGTCGTATGAGTGATATATGTCTTTCAGAATTTGGGTTGTTTAGCGGAGGAAAATCCAATCCGGATTTTAATAAGGGCAAAGTTGTATTTTCATACTAGCATGTCCTAATTCCTTTTAAGGATTCTTATTAAGTTTAACAAGATTAATAATACTTAGGGCTTGGTAGAAGAAGAGAAAATGAGAGGAAGATAACGAATTATCCACAAACACCATAATCGTGCGTGGATTTCATCGGGGATAATCCCTATCTAGGTATGTGAGACCATTTTGTGTTGGGTTAGTTCACCCACACACTAACATGTTTAATTCATCATTTTTTAATTTAATCAATGATAAATTATAAAGTTCCTTATAAACACATGTTGGATCTATGTTGGTAAATTTGTGGTTCAAGTCTAGTAGTTTTTATTCATGGTTCCAGACTGTTTTTTGGTCTATTCTATTGGGTATTTAGTATATTAATTATTTTAGTATTTTAGGGAAAGATCTATTGAAGTTTGGGAGGTTTAGAATTGAAAATTAAAGAAGAAAAGTAAAAAAACTAGTGTGACAGGCCCTGGAGCGCCGCGCCTTCCAGAGCGCCACAGGAAAGACTATGTTAGTCAGGCCCAAGTGCGTTGCTCCAACAAGAGCACCTGAAGACAATGTATGTCCGTCAGGCTCTAGAGCCCCATGCATCTTAGAGTGCCACGACCCCCTTCTTTCCCTATATCTTCATACTCGTTCCTAAGTTATGTACCTTAAGTTCCTAGTTGATTTCATCACTCTAAAGTACATTAAACATCATTAAATCATCAATAAACATGAGACATGATCCTTTAATCCATAATCCAATTCAAGAAAAGCTAAGATCAAAGTCGAAGAAGTTAAGAGTCTAGTTTTAAAGTTAAGACGCAAGTCAAAGTGAATTCTCAATTTTTCGAAGAGTCTTAAACAATCATTTTATTTTTGAATTGAGGCTCAAATTAGAAGACGAGAAAATATAAAAGAGTTGAGTTAAATTCTCAAAAACTATAAGGGATTTAAGTATTCAATAAGAGTTAATGCTTAAAGTTAAGTAAAGAGCAAGTGTTGAGTTCATTTCTCTAAAGTTATAAGGGGGACTAAGTATTCCCTAAATGTTGATAAATGTATCACATTTAAGGTAAAAGGGAACTAGAAAATTCCAAAAAAAATTTGATCTATGAGGGGAATATTGATTCCAAGAGAAACTTTTAAAGCTAAAGGATTCAGTAAATTATCTCATCTCAAACGAAGCAAGTTTTATTAAATGTACGAGCTAAAGTACTTTATGCAGTAGTATTGAGCAATGATTTGGAGATGAGAGTTCAGATAACTCAAGTCACTACGTAACCATGTAGCTATCATGGGTATTAACGTGTCATACTTTTTAAATGATCATTGGAGTTTAGCCAGTGGATACACTAGGTTGAGCATGTTTCATGCGACGACAAAGTATTGAAGAGTTCTAGCACTTTGGACGAAAATTTTATCACCACTTAGACTCATGGTGGTGGTTGTCAGATAAAAAAACTCCCACATAAACTATAATACTTTCATGTATATGTAAAGTTGTGTTTATTATAGTTCTATCTTTAATGAAATTACAACTTACATTGTTTTACCGATTTAATATATATACATAATGGAAATGTACTTATTGCTTTATATTGAGTTATTTTCTTATTAATTTAGAAGAGCCAAGGTAAGTTGATCCTTATTGCATTTAAAGCTATATAGTTGTGTTTTATATTCCAACTCGGATACTCGTAAATTCAATGTACTGATGCCAGTTTGCCTGCATCATTTTGTGATGCAGATGCCGGTAACTAGGATTAGCATGCACCTCCTAGTTGATCCAGATCATGCTCCATAGTTAGTGGTGAGCCTCCTTAGATTTCGTAGGACATCCTTCTCATTTTCTTTAGTATTTTAGTTATTTTAGGATGTGGTGGGGTGTATCCTGACATCTAGCACATTCAATTTAGAGGATGCGTACACAGAGAATATTTTAGTTTCGAGTTTATTATCTTGTTGAAACTTAAGTGTCATTTTGTAATGATTGTTATATAAAGTGTTTGGTTGACTATGCTTTATCTCACTATTATGTTGAGTAGAGTCTTCCACTATGTTAAGTATGTCAATCCAAGAATTTTCTTGAGGACATACATGGTCTTTGAATGCCAGATGTCCAAGGTGTAGGCTCTGGGCGTGATAAACTTGGTACCAGTACACAGAGTTTAAGAGTCCTAGAGAGTCTACGAAGTAATGCCCGTAGAATCTTAGTCATCATGTGAAGTGTACCACATCTATCACTGTGTGGCTACAACATTTAGGAATGTTTCACTTCTTTCATTTTTTTTGGTGTGTGGAGTTTATCTCTAAAAGTCTCTCTAATTTGTTCGTACACGTTGTGAAATCATCATGCCTCCAAGAAGAGAAGACAAAGGTCGATCATCACGAAGAAATGTTCATGAACAAGGGGTTTTTAATGCATCGGATGTGCAACCCCAAGAAGAGGTTACCACTGTCAAGTTCTACGAAGCTATCTGGATGTTAAGTCAAGTGGTAACCCACCAAGTTGGGCAACAAAGAGATTCTTGACAAGAAGGGGCTTAAACCTCGAGGGTTCATGAGTTTCTAAGAATGAATCCTCCTAGTTTCATCTAATCAAGCACCACTGAGGATTCGGAAAACATTATGGAAGATGTGAATAATGTATTGTATGAAGTGCATGACGTTGATGTTGAGAGGGTTGAATTAGTTTCATATCAACACAGAAGTGTGGCTAGAACATGGTTTAATCTATGGAAGGATGGTAGAGCTCAAGTTGCACCACATCCAAGTTGGGCTTTTTCCGAAGAAGCCTTCTTAGGGAGGTTGTTTCATCAAGAACTGAAGGAAGCAAAAGTACAGGAGTACCTCACTATAAAACAGGACTCCATAAGCGTTCATGAATATGGGTTGAGGTTTACCTAGACGACTTGTTATGATCCAGAAATTGTGAAGGATATGAGGAGCAAAATGAGCTTTTTTGTTGATGGCTTATGTCATGCTTCAAGCAAAGAATGTAGGGTTGCAATTTTTATTGGTGACAAAGACATATCAAGTCTTATGGTCCAAAAATTTGAAGAGGAGATACTAAGGGACAAAAAGGAATATAGAAACAAGTATACGAAGACCGGGAATGAGTCTGGGCATCAGAAAGGTGGTTTGAATCGGTCACAATTTAAGAAACAAAGTGGCATCACCATCATCTACTAGTTAACCTGCGCTAAGAATATCAGGTGAGTATAGTTGATAGAATTCACCGCTCTTCAAGTAGAGACCAGCTCAGTCTCAAGGTAGTGTGGCACAAGAGTGAAGCAGGGCTCCTACATGTACATGA
The DNA here is from genome assembly GCF_001406875.1 of Solanum pennellii. NCBI lineage: Eukaryota > Viridiplantae > Streptophyta > Magnoliopsida > Solanales > Solanaceae > Solanum > Solanum pennellii. The sequence continues at coordinate 18,771,441 of NC_028646.1, forward strand.
TACACTATTTCAAGTGTGGTCAAGAGGGTCACATCATAAGGGAGTTCCCTAAGAATAAGAAAGTTGGGGTAAATCCAAGAAATAGAGCTCAATCTTCATTAGTTTCTCCATCAAAAAGGGCTACACCTACATGTGCCACTTATGGTATAGGCGGAGGGGCAAACTGCCTCTATGCAATCACTAGCCGCCAACAGCAAGAGAACTCTCTATATGTGTCAGGGGTACAATAAAAGTCTTTACTTATATTGTTTATGCTTTATTAGACCCAGGAGAAAGTTTTTCCTTTGTAACCTTTTATGTTGCAAATCAGTTTGAGATCCTTCCTGAAAAGCTTTGTGAACCCTTATGTGTTTTTAAACCTATAAGGGATTCTATTCTAACGAAAAAGAGTCTATCGTGCTTGTCCTTTTTGAATCAATCACAAGAGCTAGATTTAGATATGGTAGATTTTTATGTCACTATAGGTATGCACTAGCTCCATTCCTGTTATGCATCAATACATTGCAGAATTGGAGCTTTCAAGTTTAAAATTCCTAATAATTTCAAGTGATAGAGTGGTCTAGTAGTTCAGTAGTTGTAAGGGTTGTTTCATTTCGTTCCTTAAGGCAAGGAAGTTAGTTTCTAAGGGATATATCTATCACTTAGTTCGATTTTACGACGTAACTATTGAGGTACCTTTCTTTCAGTCAGTCCCTATAGTCAATGAGTTTCCAAAAGTCTTTCCCAATGATCTACTTGGAGTTCTCTTGAAAGAGAGATAGATTTTTGCATAGACATCATCCCAAATACTCGTCCTATCTCTATTCAGCCATACCGAATGGGACAAGAAGAGCTAAAAGAGTTATTATATAAATTGCAAGATATGTTAGATAATGTCTTCATTCAACAAAGTGTATCACCTTGGGGCTCTACCGTCTTGTTTGTAAGAAAAAATGATAGGTCCCTTAGGATGGGTATAGACTACCACCAATTAAATAAGGTGACCATTAATAATAAATATCCTCTTCCAAGTATAAATTATCTTTTTGATCAACTTTAGGGTGCTCCTTGCTTTTCCAAGATTAACCTCAAATTAGGCCATCATCAATTGAAAGTAAGGGAATGCGATATTCGAAAAACAAATATTATACCAATGTATGGGTATCATGAATTTTTGGTTATGTCCATTGGTTTGACAAATTCACATGCAGCGTTCATGGATTTTATGAATAGAGTCTTCAAACATTATTGAAACTTTTTTGTCAAGGAATGAAGAAGATCCTGCTAGTCACCTAATGATTGTTCTCTAGACATTAAAAGATAAGGATCTAGCTATATGTCAAGTTCTCCAAGTGTGAGGTTTTGATTAAGTCTATAGCATTCATATGCAATGTTGTTTTCGTTGAATGATTAGAGTGTACACACAAAACATTGAAGAGGTTCTGAGTTGGCCTAGACCCACATCTCCAACTAATATAAGGAGTTTCTTGGGCTTGGCCGACCATTATAGGAGATTTATTGAATGATTCTTACATATCTTCTTCTTGTTTGACCAAGCTAACTGAGAGGACTGTCAAGTTTTGATAGTCTGAAGCTTGTAAGAAAACCTTTCAAGAGTTTGAAAAGAGAATGACTATTGTTCTGGTTTTGACTTTACTATAGAGTATTCAAAGTTTTGTTGTGTATTATTATGCATCAAGAGTTGTATTGGGATGCGTGTTGATGTAGAATGACAAGGTCATAGCTTAAGCCTCTAGAAAATTAAAGGTTCATGAGAATAATTATCAAAAGCATGACTTGGAATTGGCTGATGTGATTTTTGCTTTCAAGATATGGCGTCACTAGTTGTATGGTTTTCATGTGGATATATTAATGATAACAAGAACCTTCAATATGTATTCACTTAGAAGAAGATAAATCTCAGAAAGAGAAGGTGGTTAGAATTACTCAAGGATTATGGCATAAGTATTCTTTACCACCCAGATAAGGCTAATATGGTTTATGTTGTCTTAAATAGGTTGTCTAACGGTAGTATCACCCATGTAGAAGAAGAAAAGACGGAGTTATCTAAAGATAAGGATATACTTGCACATTTGGGAGTAAGACTTATGGATTCCACGTAAGGAGGAACAGACGTGACAAATGGGGCTGAGTCATCAGTAGTGTCAGAGGTGAAAGAGAAGCAAGGCCAAGACCCTATATTGATTTATTTGAAGGCAAGTGTCCATAGACAAAGAGTATTGACTTTTGAAGGAGGGGGCGATGGGATGTTGAAGTACCAAGACAGATTATGTGTATCTAAGGTGGATGGACTCCAAGAGATGATCTTGCAGGAGGCTTAATGCTTAAGATATTCCATTCATTTGGGTTCCACCAAGATGTACCACAATTTGAGAGAGGTATATTGGTGGGAAAGCATGAGGAAAGATATTGTTGAGTTTGTTGGCAAGTGTTCAAATTGTCAGCAATTGAAAGTGGAGCACCAAAATCCCGAAGGTTTCGCTCAGAATATAGAACTTATGAAATGGAAGTTGGAGATGATTCATATGGACATCATCACGAGATTGCCAAAATCTCTAAGGTAACATGATTCTATTTGGGTGATTGTTGACTGAATGACTAAGTCAGACCATTTCTTATGGGTAAAGACTAGTTATTCGGCTGAGTATTGTTGACATCCTTTTAATGGGAGTGATGTCGCAACGATTCAATTAAAAAAGAATTTGTTAAAAGAATTTATTAAAACGGGTAAAAGGGGTTAAAAAGTAATGAAAGGGACTCTCCACCTAATTTTTTGGGAAAACTAGAAAACCGATTAATTAATTAATTTGAAAGAAATGTCTACAAAACCAATTTGATTTCAGGTAAGGGGTTCAAGTTATTCCAAAGGGAAGGGGTTAGACACCCTTCGAAATCCACAACTGTGGTTCCCGACTGAGTTCATTTTTTCAAATTGAGGATGAGAATAGAATAGTGTACAAATATAACAAGCATGCAATATAAACAATAAAATAAAATAATAATTATCGGCCTAAGGTTTGCCTAACGTCAATATTTATATAATAATGAAATAAAAATATAATTCGAGCTTTCTCGAATGACTTCATGGGAAACAACTCTGTGTACCTGTAAACACACTTAGTAAAAGTGCTAGTAAGAAATAAATAGATGTGAATTAATCAAATGATATTTTAATAATAAAAATCCGTCTTATGAATATGGAAGGCCTTGGAAATCGACGGGAATTTCTTCATCGGCAATTTTTACTTGTTATCCAATTAGCTCAGTTATCTTAGAACAAATATTAAAATAAGCATAAAAAATTAATAGAAACACAAAAAACTAGGTGCAAAAATTAAACAAAATCAACCGACAATAACAATTATTGAGTCAAGAACTCAAACAACAATATAACAAAGTTGTATGCAATAATTTCACCAAAGAATTGGCAGAAAAATAAAAAATAATGAAATAAAGTAAGAATAAAAACAAACTTAAATTATAACTATAACTCGTGAACAGGCAACAATCAAAAAGAGTAACTTTAGAATTTGCTACCACTAAAACAATAAATTAAAAAATGCTAAACTACTATCAAAATCAATAAATCATACTAGAAATTTCATACTAGTAACCGACAACCTTTAAAAAATAAACTTAAAATATCATAACATTATACATAAGATTTTATTTTATTTGTTTAAAAAAAATATTAAAAAAATATTAACAAAGTAAAAATGAATAAACTCATCAACAACTAAACAAATGTTACCTATTATTGGAACATTAAACAAAAATGATCCATATTCAAGTAACCACTAAATTCTCATAATAATAATAACAAAAACATAAAAGAACAACAGCAAAACAAACATTAAAAAAATATTAACCAAAGTGATAAGAAACATAAATAAATAAAAGGTCAATCCTCACATTAACTAATTCCACTAAAATCCATAACATTCCAACAAAAATTACTAAAACAATGGAAAGTAAAACAACCCACAAACACATGGATATTATATCACAATTGGATCCGTAATAGTAAAAAAAATCAAATAAACTAGATTTTGCAACATCCAAACATAAAATAAAAAATTTATATGAAAAGACAACAATAGAGGAAAAATAGAATTCAGTTACCATCATTTTTGCCCTAAGAAAGTGCTCACTGGTGGAGTAGCGGCTCTGGTACTTGCTGTTGTTGTTCGCCGGAGCCTGCTGCCTGGTGGTTTCACTGCGTGGCTGCGTTGGGTTGTTCAACGGCATTTGCTGGTTGATTGGCGAGAGGAACATCGATGTTCGGAGCATTGGAGGTGGCAAGGTGTGGTGTTTTCGGTGGTGATTTTGACGGGAAAATGGAGAAGGGCCTTTTTTGGTTGTCTTCCGGTGGGGATTTGGTGGTTGTTTGCTGGTAGTTTAGCAGTTGTTTGGGAGGTCGGCTGGTCGGAGGGAGAAGGAAGAGAAAGAGAAGGAAGAGGGAGAAGCCGAGAGAGGGGAAAAAAGGGAGAGGGGCAACGAAAGAGGTGGAAGAGAGGAGGAGAGGAGAGGAAGGGGAGAGTAAAGGAAAAAAAGGTAGAGGGGGCGTGAAAGGTGTCTTGAAGGAGGGAAAAAGGGAGTGGGAAGGGGCGAGATTGAGGAGAGGGATGTCCAAGGGGTTTTCGCCGGATAATAGGGAAAATAAAGGGAATCTTTTTGGGTTATTGAGGAGAGGGATGTCCAGAGGGGTTTGCGCCGAATAATGGAGAAAATAAAGGTGTTTTTTTGGGTTTCCAGAACTTCGCTGGATTCCGGGGTGGTGATGACCGAAAAATATTGAAAAGTGAAAGTCTTGTCCATAAAAATCTAAAAAATTTCAACCCTAATTTAAAAAATATTTCACCACCCCTCAAACCTAATGGACCAACCTTTCTTTAAATAGTAATTGTTATAAAATGGGCCCAAATTATGGGCTTGAGATTGTGATCCAAAAGTTATCGATTGATAAAATATCTGATTATGCAAATTGTATTTAAAATTTGAATAAATTTTTAGACTGCGCAGAATGTTAAAATGAATATTAACAATGAGAAACAAAAGAAAAAATGAATATGAAAAATATAATGAACCTAATCAATTACACGTAAAAAATACAACTTAACATAAATAATGAATTTATAAGAAATGAACAAATATTTGAACGTCTGACTGTGGCAAAATAATATAAAAATAACAATCAATAAAAGTCCTAATACTTTAAGAAAAGTGATGATTATCAACAAATTTCATTAAATAACCAAAGATGTATTTTGAATTATTTAAAATAAAATACTCAAACATTAATTTTAAAACTATCAGACAAAAATTTGGTGTCAACAACTTGCCCCCTTTGTTTGATTAGGAGCGATGAAAGAGATCCTGGTCAACAAAGTTGACAATCCAAATTTGGTTTGGTAAACATTGAACAAAACAATTGAGACGTTAGTAGAACTTTTGAGCAAGATTCCACATCGGTCGACTTGGTTGAAAATAATAATCAAAAGACAGAGATTGATTGTAAACTGAGAAAGTTCACATACCTTTGATGATACTTGCAAAATCACACAATGAAGGTGGTGTACCTTTTGGGAAAAAGGATAATGTGGATAACATGTTACATTGAATGAAATGACAACCCTGCACGTCTCTTTGAAAGGTGGACGACCCAATTTAAACATAACATGTCACTTTAAACGAGGTGACAACCCAACGTGTCTTGTTGAAAGGCGAACGAACCAACTTGAACTTAACGTGTCACTTGAATGGAGGTGAAAACCCATCGTGTCCCTTTGAAAGGCGGATGATCCAACATGAACATAACATGCCATTTGAAGAGAGATGACAACCCAATGATGTCTCTTTGAAAGGCGGACGACCCAAGTTGAACATAACATGTCGTTTAAAGGGAGATGACAATCCAATCTTGTCTATTTGAAAGGCGGACGACCCAACTTGAACATACCATTTAAAGGGAGATGACAACCCAATCTTGTATCTTTGAAAGGCGAACGACCCAACTTGAACATGCCATTTGAAGGAGATGACAACCCAATGTTGTCTCTTTAAAAGGCGGATGACCCAACTTGAACTTAACATGCAATTTAAAGAGAGATGAAAACCAAATCATGTCTCTTTGAAAGGCGGACCACCAAACTTGAACTTAACATGTAATTTAAAGAGAGATGACTACCCAATCATGTCTATTTGAAAGGCGCACGACCCAAATTTAACTTAACTTGTCATTTAAAGGGAGATGAAAACCCAATCATGTCTCCTTGAAAGGTGGACGACCCAACTTGAGCTTAACATGTCATTTGAAGGAAGATGACAACCCAATCTTTTCTCTTTGAAAGGCGGACGACCCAACTTGAACTTAACATGTCATTTGAAGGCAGATGACAACCCAATCATGTCTCTTCGAAAGGAGGACGACCCAACTTGAACTTAACATGTCATTTGAAGGGAGATGACAACCAATGTTGTCTCTTTGAAAGGTGGACTACTCAACTTGAACTTAATATGTCATTTGAAGGGGGATGACAACCCAATCTTGTATCTTTGAAAGGCGGAGGACCCAACTTGAACTTTATATGTAATTTGATGGGAGATAACAACCCAATCCTTTCTCTTTTAAAGGAAGACGACCCAAATTGATTTTAATATTTCATTTGAAGGGAGATGACAACCAATCTTGTCTCTTTGAAAGGAGGACGACCCAACTTAAACTTAATATGTCATTTGATATGAGATGAGAACTCAATCTTATCTCTTTGAAAGGCTACCGACCCAACTTGAACTTAATATGTCATTTGAAGGGAGATGACAACCCAATCTTGTCTCTTTGAAAGGCGGACGACCCAATTTGAACTTAAAATGTCATTTGAAGGGAGATGAAAACCCAATATTGTCTCTTTGAAAGGCGGATGACCCAACTTGAACATGTAATTTGAAGAAAGATTACAACCCAATCTTGTCTCTTTGAAAGGCGGACTACCCAACTTAAACTTAATATGTCATTTTAAGGGAGATGAAAACCCAATCCTTTCTCTTTGATAGGCGGACGACCCAACTTGAACATGCCACTTGAAGGGAGATAACAACCCAATCTTGTCTCTTTGAAAGGCGGACGACCCAACTTGAACTTAATATGTCATTTGAAAGGAGATGACAATCCAATCCGTTCTCTTTGAATGACAGACGACCCAACTTGAACTTAATATGTCATTTGAAAGGAGATGACAACCCAATCTTGAACTTAATATGAATGGTGTATCACAAAATCTGCAATAACAATGTATGTAGCAAATATAATATAAAAGCAACATAAAATATGCAACCATGACCTAATATGGACAAGGTAATTAACTTAAAGGGCAATTTGAACTTAATTAAAAATTAAAAAACAAATAAAAGTGTCATATTGAATGGCATGACAAACCAATCTAAAATAAATCATTTTATTTGAGATAACAAACCAATTTTGAGAAAATATTATTCTGAAAGGTATGACGACCTAAATTTTTTTTGAAAAAAATGTCAAGTTAAAAGGTATGACTACCCAATTTTAATAAGATGTCATTTTGAAGAGTATGACGCTCCAAAAACATAAAAATGTTATTTTGAAGGATATGACGACCCAAAATAAAAAAGATGTCATTTTGAAGGATATGACGATCCAAAAATAAAAAGATGTCATTTTGAAGGGTATGACTACCTAAAAATGCAATTTAAACCTTGAAATGGTCCACAAAGTTATTTAGACGAATGTTAGGCATAAATTTTAAATGATGTCAGTTTTAAAGGTATGACGACCTAAATTTAAAAGATGTCATTTTGAAGGGTATTACTACCGAAAAATAAAAAGAATGTCATTTTGGAGGGTATGACTTCCAAAAAACGCAATTTAAACTTTGAAACAGTCCACAACATTGGTATGGACAAATATCAACAATGAAACGGTCCACAAAGTTGGTATGGAAAAATATTGTAAAGTGGGTTTCAACCCATTTTTTATTTTAAGAAAAATGAAACATATTTTAACTTGGTTAGCGCCAACAATAGTATTGTATAAAAAATTCTCACAATTTTTCTCTTTCAACTATAATTGACATCGAGGTAGTTCTATGGATTCAAGTGGTACCTCAAATGTTCTTAAGCAACAACAAGATTTATCCATCTTGCTATAAACAAAAGCTTAGAACTATACTTACTATCATGTTTCAAGTACCCTCACAAGACAGAAACTTTCAATTTGCGCACATTTAAAGTGTTTTGATTTGGAAACATCTGGAAAAGCACACTCTCACTGGAAAAAAAATTTCAATGCATGCAATTGTGATACCATAGGCTTGACCTTCATGTAAATCTCCACTAATGTGGAACATTTGAATTGAAATCATGTAGGGCTTGTTAATAGTTTTTAATGTTGGCTTAGGAACAGGTGGGATAGTCATTTGGGATTAAAGTGACTTATTCCTTCTTGAGCATTGCACTTAATAGATGCTTTCAACATTTATTACGCTTTTAGCGTTTGATTCTCTTTGTTGTCCCTTCCTTTTGCACTTTTGAATTCTTTTTTTGTTTGTCTGAGCTTTCCCCCTTTATGAATTTTCTCCTTTTCTGTTTGGAGTGTTTTTGAAATTTTGCTTTCTTAAATTGTTGGGGAATTTTGAACCCTTTTTTTTTCTTCTGAAGTCATTTTTGTTTTCTTGACATTAAGGAACTTTGATAACTTTTGTCTTTGACAAATTTGAACTTTGTATGTTCTCTTATGACTTTCATGTCTTTAATGCGCTCAAGAAAGTCTCATCAAAAGAGAGATAGTGCGTAAAAGCACTCAGAAAAGGTATAGGTTAAAATATTGTCCAAAGAAAAGGCTTAAGACTCAAAGTGGGGACATCTAAGGATTAACATCATTTGGTAGGCTTTGAACTGCTCAAACGGATCAAAGAAGGCCTACAATTAATTTTCAAATAAAACATTACTTAGAATTTCGCCTCAATAACATTTAGGCCAAGTTCTAGATCAACAATGCAAAATAATTGAATTTGATTTAAAACTCACCACACAATGCACATGAACAATGAATCTGATTTTGTTCTAATCTTGAATTTATACAACACAACATTTCCAAGTGTAACAAAGTATAAATGAGTGGTACCAAAAGAATCCATGGTTTAACAAGAAGTCAATCTTCTTTATTGTACAAATTATTTTTTACATGCACACTTAAACTGTGTTGGCATCCACCAAGTCAAAAAAATAATTTGAAAATTATAAACATTAAAAGAAATAAAAATAAAATATCTTTTGAATAAAGACTACCGAACCCTCTAAGGGCTGCCTAAGTATCTCAATGATAAGAATCAGGTTTGCGTAGTTCATCAGAATATGTCATAAAATTAATAAACAACAAATTACTTTTTGAAAGAAAAAATAATGAGAATAAAAATCAATGAGCCACATTGAAAGGCGGGCAACCCGAATTTAACAAAAAATATTTTTTAATTATTTAAAAAGATATTAACGAGAATGAAGAAATTAGTGGATCCCATTGAAGAACGGACCACCCAAATTTAACAAAAGTAACAAAAACAAAATAAGAAAATAATGAGTCGCGTTGAAGGGCGGACTACCCAAACTTAAAAAATTTCAATTAAACTAATTTTTTCAAATGTAGTATAATAAAAATCAAAGATATACAATGAATGTGACATCATGTACAAAAAATTAATGCAAAATATACAAACCAACTTGGAGTGAAGCCTCATAAATTCTGGAGTCTGTGTACAATCTTGGTGAAAATTTTGAGGGCATTCAATAAAAAAAAATTCCCCTGTTTCACCTTCGACAAACCTCTGGTATTTAATCTTGTAACAACTATCTATATTGTAAAATTTTTGAGACTTCCACAACATTTACTCCAGTTTGTGTTCTTAAAATTTGGAAAACTTAAGAGGAGAATGACCAAGCCGGTGCGGTGCCTACTATTCAGGTGCGCAGAAATCAGGTCAAATGTAGTACCAATTTTTTAACTTGAAAAAGTGTTGGACTTACATTATAAGTATTCTAAATCTAGGTTAGCAAGAATAACTTTGAAATGATGGACTATCATACATCACGTATAACAGATAAATCATATAATATACAAACAATGAGTGCATGTATTATGAAAATATGTCTTGAGTATCATGCTTAATACGATGTTTTGTTTTTGCTCTACACTAGCTGACTAAGAGTGGGCTTAAAAAGAGACTTGTTTACGCGAGTTGGACAAACTACGGGATTCGTAAGGAAGAAGGATAGGTCCCTTAGGATTTGTATAGACTACCACCAATTAAATAAGGTGACCATAAAGAATAAATATCCTCTTCAAATGATTATTGATCTTTTTGATTAACATCAGGGTGCTTCATCCTTTTCAAATATTGACCTCAAATAAGGCTATCATCAGTTTAATGTAAGGGAATGTGATATTCGAAAAACAACTTTAAGAAAAATTTATGGACATTATGAATTTTTGGTTATGTTCTTTGGTTTGACGAATGCACTTGCTGCGTTCATAAATCTTATGAAAAGAGTCTTCAAACCTTATTTAGGCTTTTTTTATCATCGTCTTCATTTATGACATACTTATTCATTCAAGTAATGAAAAACATCATGCTATTCAGGTAAAGATTGTTCTCAAGATATTGAGAGATAAGGATCTTGCTATATTTCAAGTTCTACAATTGTGAGTTTTGATTTAAATCTATGGCATTCATAGGCCATATTGTTTCTGGTGAAGCGATTAGTGTGTACACACTGAGTTGGCCTAGGCCCATATCTCCAACAAATATAAGGAGTTTCTTGGGCTTGCCTAAAAATTATTGGAAATTTGTTGAAGGATTCTTATCAATCACTTCTCCTTTGACAAATCTAACTCAGAAGACTATCATGTTTCAATGGTTTGAAGATTGTACGAAATGCTTTAAAAAGTTGAAAAAAATGACTACCTCTATGATTTTGACCTTACCATAGGGTATTCAAGGTTTTGTGGTGCATTATGATGCATCAAGAGTTTGTTTGGAATTCGTGTTGATGGATAATGACAATGTTATAGATTATTCCTCCATAAACATGAAGTTTCATGAGTAGAATTTTGAGAAGCATGACTTGGAATTGGATGATGTGGTTTTTTATTTGAATATATGGCGTCACTACTTGTATGGTGTTCATGTGGATACATTCATATATTAAAAAAGCCTCCAATTTGTATTCACTAAGAAAGAGTTAAATCTCAGACAGACGAGGTGGTTAGAATTACTCAAGGATTTTGTCATGAGTATTCTTCACAACCCAGGTAAGGCTAATGTGGTTTATGATGCCTTAAACTGGTTGTCCATCGGTAGTATCACTCATGTTGAAGAACAAAAGAGGGAGTTAGCTAAAGATATGCACATACTTGTACATTTGGGTGTACGACTTATGGATTCCACATAATGAGGAATAGTGGTCACAAATGGGGAGGAGTCATCCTTAGTGTCAAAGGTGAAAGATAAGGAAGAACAAGATCCTATTTTGCTTGATTTGGAGGCAATTGTCCATAACCAAAGAGTATTGATGTTTTAACAAGGGGGAGATGGGGTGGTGAATAACTAAGGCAGTGTCACGACCCAAAACGAGCCGCGAGTAGCACCGACACTTATCCTACTATGTGAGCGAACCAACCAATCTAAACCCCAACATTTCAACCATAATAAACAGAATACTATGCGGAAGACTTAAAACTCATTAATATGACCAATATATAACTTCTTAAATTCAAAACTTATTATTATCCCCAAAATCTTGAAGTCATCATCACAAGAACATCTATTCTCAAATTCCTAAAGCTAAGAGTATCTAAGAAACTAAACATAAATAACAGCTAGTCTATGCCAGAACTTCAAGGCATCCAGACATGAAGAAGAAGATCCAGTCCAAGCAAGAAGCATTAGCTCACCCTGAAATCTGGTGTGACGAAGACTGGCTAGAGTTGCGGTTGAGTTTAAGACGACGGTACGTTTGCTGCACTCCACAAATAATAAAAAAAGAAAACATACAAGTAGGGGTCAGTACAAAACACAGGTACTGAGTAGGTATCATCGGCCAACTCAAAATAGAAAACAGTATATCTCAGATAATATCATAAAATCAACTACAATGCCCAACAGGTAGCAACACAAGTACGAGCATCATTGATAAATAATGCCAAGTACACCCATGAGGACTCAAGCCTCCATACCATACTCATTTGGGAAATAGGTTCACTAAATTGAGTATATTAGCATATTTCAAGATTCATTCTCTTTACTATCATGGTGTCGGAACGTGACACTCCGATCCTCATCATACTATCCTGGTGTCGGAACGTGACACCCGATCCACTATTACTATCCTGGTGTCGGAACGTGACACCCGATCAACTATTACTATCCTGGTGTCGGAACGTGACACCCGATCCAAAATTACTATCCTTGTGTCGGAACATGACACCGAATCCACTATTACTATCCTGGTAACGGAACGTGACACCCGATCCACTATTACTATCCTGGTGTCGGAACGTGACACCCGATCCACTATTACTATCCTGGTGTCGGAACGTGACACTTGATCCACTAACCTCATTCTTTTAGTTCATCAAGCCTGCTTTTATACCAAGGCATCATCATTAACAAAGAGGTTTTAAGGTTTAAGATTCAATAGCCTCATCATGCTTATTTTATCACAATTACATAATCACATCATGCAAGCACACAATTAAGCATATAGAAGACTTTACAAAATTACCCAATACATGTCATTCGCTATTAAGAGTTTACTATGAAATAGCATAAACCATAACCTACCTCCACCGAAGAATTCACGATCAAGCTATCTACTTCTCCAAAGCTTTGCTTCCCTCTTCGTTTCTCTCTCTCTCGCTCGTTCGTTCCTCTCTCTGTTCTTTTTCTATTTTTTCTTATTCCAACCCTTTTGTCTTTTACCCGAATTGTTATATAATTAAGTATAAAGATGGTAAAAGTAACCCACTATTTATTCCAAGGTTGTCTCCTTTAACCCCCAAGTAATTGAATTATTAACATTTAACCACTAACTTTATAATTATAAGCAGGAATAGTCCAAAACGCCCCTTAAAACATTTAACAGAAATCCGACCCAGTCAGGGTTACGCAGACTGTGACGGGCCGTTGTGCCTGTGACGGTCGGTCCTGCTGAGTCGTCACAAAATTTAGAGACTAACTTTTCACTAAGGGCCTGTGACGGTCCGTCGTGCCCACGACGGTCCGTCCTGCCATATCGTCGCGAAGTTCAGAGAGTTGTTCTCAGTACCCAAATTTCCATAATCTAAGTGTTTTGGAACGAGACCCCCTCGAAGGTTCGTCGTGCCCATGACGGTCCGTCGTGGGATCCGTCGACTCAGACAGTTATAACCAGAAATAAACTCTACTGCTCAAAACGACTAACAGGTCGTTATAATAGATACCAATTTACCCATCGTTCGTCCCCGAACGATCACAAGAAGAAAAACAAGGGCGAAAAGGAGTACCTGAATTTGTAAACAGGTGTGGGTATCTTTCTTGCATATCGGCCTCCTTCTCCCAAGTGGACTCTTCAACGGATCGATTCTTCCATCGAACTTTGATGGATGCAATCTCCCTTGATCTCAACTTGCGGACTTCTCTATCCAAAATGGCAACAGGCTCTTCCTCATAAGATAAATTCTCATCAAGAAGGACTGAATCCCAACGAATGATGTAGTTTCCATCCCCATGGTATCTTTTCAGCATAGACACATGAAATACCGGATACAGTCCTGACAGTCCTGGGGGCAAGGCTAATTCATAAGCCACCTCCCCCACGCGCTTCAGAACTTTAAAGGGACCAATGAACCTCGGACTAAGCTTACCTCGCTTACCAAACCACATAACCCCTTTCATGGGTGAAACCTTCAGTAAGACTTGCTCGCCCTCCATAAACTCCAAGTCCCTAACCTTTCGATCTGCATATTCTTTCTGCCTACTTTGAGCCGCTAAGAGCTTTTCTTGAATGCATTTCACTTTATCTAACGATTCCCTCAGAAGGTCAGTACCCCAAGGTCTAACTTCGAATGCATCAAACCACCCAATGGGAGACCTACATCTACTCCCATACAATGCCTCAAATGGGCCATATCAATACTTGAGTGATAGCTATTGTTGTATGAGAACTCTGCTAAGGGTAAGAATTTATCCCAATGACCACCAAACTCTATCAAACATGCACGAAGCATATCCTCTAAAACCTGAATCGTTCGCTCAGACTGACCATCGGTCTGAGGGTGAAATGCAGTACTAAGATCCAATCTAGTACCTAATTCAGCATGCAATGTTTTCCAAAATTTAGAAGTAAACTGCGTATCTCTATCTGATATGATGGAGAGTGGAACTCTATGCAATCGAATAATTTCTGAGATGTAAATTTTGGCTAACTTCTCTGCATTATAAGTCACCTTGACCGGAATGAAATGAGTAGACTTAGTTAATCTGTCAACAATCACCGAAATAGAGTCATACTTACCCATCGTCTTTGGAAGACCAACCACGAAGTCCATTGCAATTCTCTCCCACTTCCATACAGGAAGGGGCATTCTCTGAAGTGTCCCTCCAGGCCTCTGGTGTTCATACTTTACTTGCTTACAATTTGGGCATTGAGCAACAAAGTCAACAATGTCACGCTTCATTCTACTCCACCAAAAATGTTGCTTTAGGTAACGGTACATTTTGGTTGCACCAGGATGTATAGAATACCTTGAACTATGAGCCTCTGTAAGAATAGTTTGGATCAAATCATCGACGCGGGGTACACATACCCTTCCCTTAATTCTCAAAACACCTTCCTCATCGATTTTTGCTTCTTTAGCCTCTCCTCGCAACACCTTATCTCGGATCCGGATCAGTTTCTCATCATTAAATTGCTTTCCCTTAATCTTGTCAAGAAAGGAAGATCTTGCCTCCACACAAGCCAAAAATCCTCCCTTCTCATTTACTTCTAGCCTCATAAAGTTATTAGCCAGAGTCTGAACTTCTCTAGCCAATGAGCGTCTAGAAACCTGCAAGTGAGCTAGACTGCCCATGCTCCCTGCCTTTCTACTTAAAGCATCTGCCACAACGTTAGCTTTTCCTAGATGATACAAGATAGTGATGTCATAGTCTTTCAGTAGTTCCATCCACCTCCTCTGTCTTAAATTCAAATCCTTCTGAGTAAAGACATATTGTAAACTACGGTGATCTGTATAAACTTCACACTTAACCCCATATAGATACTGCCTCCATTGCATTAATGCAAACACTACCGCAGCCAACTCCTAATCATGGGTCGGATAATTACGTTCATGCACCTTTAATAGCCTCGAAGCATTGGCAATTACAATCTTCTCTTGCATTAGCACTGCACCCAAACCAGAATAAGATGCATCACAATAAACAGTGAAGTTCTTACCTTTCACTTGCAAGGTGAGGATTGGTGCCGTAGTCAACAAAGTCTTGAGTTTCTGAAAGCTTTCTTCACACTTGTCCGACCATTCAAATGGAACACTCAGCTTAGTCAAGTTTGTCAATTGGGAAGCAATAGAAGCAAATCTCTTGACAAACCGACGGTAGTAGCTAGCTAAACCAACAAATCTCCTTACCTCTGTAACATTAGTGGGTCTTACCCAATTCTTCACTGCTTCGATCTTAGAAGGATCCACCATCACTCCATCCTTAGAAACCACATGCCCCAAGAAGGACACTGAATCTAGCCAAAACTCACACTTAGAGAATTTGGCATAAAGCTTTTTCTCCGTCAACATTTCCAATACAATTCGCAAATGCTCCTCATGTTCTTTCCTGCTCTTTGAGTATACCAGTATATCATCGATAAATACAATGACAAAGAGATCCAGATATGGCTTAAAAATCCCGTTCATCAAACTCATGAAAGCAGCAGGGGCATTAGTAAGCCCAAAAGACATTACTAAGAACTCATAATGTCCATACCTGGTCCGAAAAGCAGTCTTTGGTACATCCGTTGCCCGTATTTTCAATTAATGATAACCAGATCTCAAATCGATTTTTGAGAAGGTACAAGCACCTTGTAACTGATCGAACAAATCATCGATGCGAGGGAGAGGATACTTGTTCTTAACAGTTACCTTATTCAGTTGTCTGTAGTCAATGCACATCCGAAAACTTCCATCCTTTTTCTTCACAAACAAAACAGGAGCACCCCAAGGAGATGCACTTGGTCTAATAAAGCCTTTGCTTAACAACTCTTGAAGTTGGGACTTTAACTCTCTTAACTCAGCGGGAGCCATCCTATAAGGGGGTATAGAAATGGGGCGAGTACCTGGCTCCAAATCAATACAAAAGTCGATATCCCTATCCGGTGGCATACCACGAAAGTCTGCAGGAAACACATCCAGAAACTCACAGACTATTGAAACCGACTCAATTGGAGGTACTTGGGTAGTATAATCCCTCAGGTGTGCCAAGAAAGCTAAACAACCCTTGCTAACCTTTCTCTTAGCGCAAAGGAAGGAGATAATACGAACTGAAGTGGAAGTGTAGTCACCCTCCCATACTAACGGATCTGTCCCAGGCTTGGCCAACGTTACAGTTTTAGCATTACAATCTTAGATTGCAAAGTTTGGAGAAAGCCAAGTCATACCCAGAATTACATCGAAATCAACCATTTCTAAGATAACCAGGTCT
This sequence comes from Solanum pennellii, assembly GCF_001406875.1. Lineage (NCBI taxonomy): Eukaryota > Viridiplantae > Streptophyta > Magnoliopsida > Solanales > Solanaceae > Solanum > Solanum pennellii. The sequence goes on from NC_028646.1 coordinate 18,788,195, forward strand.
ACATGAGTACTGCTCCCCACAAACGTTACAAGACAAGACCTATACACCTTTTCAACTATCACAGACTCACCCACCGGAGTAGAAACACGAATAGGCATATCAAGCAATTCACAATGTAAATTAAGACAAGTAGCAAATGAAGAAGATACATATGAAAATGTGGATCCAGGATCAAATAATACGGAAGCCATGCAATCACAAACAAAAAGATTACCTGTGATAACAGCATCGGATGTCTCCGCTCCCGACCGCCCGGGGAAAGCGTAACAATGGGCCCTATCGCCTGTCTGCCCGTTGCCCCTACCATGTTGTGCTGTAGTGGCTCCAGTTTGCCCGCCACCCCGGTTAATTTGGTGACCACCATTACCTCGGCCACCACGTTCTCCAGAATAGCGACCTCCTCCATGACCACCTCTACCTCTAACTATTGGGGGTCTGTAACTCTGTTTTGGACAATATCTCTTAATATGTCCAACTTCCCCACATCCATAACACTCTCTGGGTTCAAGCATAGGTCTCTGTGAGAACGACGGAGTCTGGGGATAACCTCCAAACTCAGAGAAATGTTGACCCGTCTGCGGTGGACCCCCAGCTACAGCCTGCAGTGAAGACTGAATAGGTCGGGCTGTGTAACGTCCAGAACTCTGTCCTCTGGAGTAAGAACCACTAAACTCACCTCCCTTACGAAACTTCTTAGTAGTTGATGCCATGGTGAAATCATCTGGCTTCACTCCCTCCACCTCTATGACAAAGTCTACCACTTCCTGAAAGGATTTTGCTGTAGCAGCTACCTGTAAGGCTGAGATCCGCAAATCTGACCTCAACCCCTTCAGAAAACGGCGGATCCTCTCTTGTGGACTGAAGCAAAGATGGGTGGCATATCTGGAGAGTGCACGAAACTTAGCCTCATAAGCAGTAACCGACATCCTGCCTTGCTCTAGGCTTAGAAACTCATCTCTCCTCCTGTCCCTCAAAGTACGAAGTATATACTTCTCCATAAATAAACTAGAGAATGATGCCCAAGTCATAGGTAGTGCCTCTTTTGGTTGACACTCCACATGTGACCGCCACCACAATTTGGCGTTCCCTTGAAATTAATAGGTCACAAACTCGACGCCAAATCGTTCTACTATACCCATCTTGTGGAGTAAAACATGACAGTCAACCAGAAAATCGTAGGCATCCTAAGATTCAGCACCCTTGAAGACCGGAGGTTTCAATTTCAAGAACTTACTGAAGAGTCCATGCTGATCACTTGTCATTATAGGCCCTGTAGTCAAACGAGGAAACATGCCTTTTCCCAATGAGGCGTCCATGCGGGGAGCCCCAGCAGCGGCATGTCGTACTCCCGTAACCTGAGGTGCTTGTGTAGAAAACACTGGAGGTGTCTGGCCCTGATCAGATAACCCGCTAAGATAAGCAAGAACCTGATTAATCATCTCTAGGGTAGGTTGGGGGGGTAATTCCTCATTCTGCACCTGTTCGCTCTCCCCTTCCTCACCCTCTCTTAATACTTCCTCAGTCGGTGGGGAGTCACCGCCCTAGTACTAAATGGGCCAGGTGTTTGTCCTCTTCCTCTGGAGGACGTCCTCCCGCGACCTCTACCACGACCTCTTGCCACTGTTCCTCTTCGGGCTACAGCCCCAGTGGCTGGCTCAGACGCATCTTGACTTGCCGGTGTTGGTGTTGGCGCGGTTGTTGCTCTAGTTCTAACCATCTGCGAAATAGAGTGAAGATGGTCAGATACCAATTCGTATCACCTAGATACCAATTGGATCCAAGTAATAGCACGAAAGAAGAAAAGAATTGAATTTTCCTAAAGTCGTATAGCCTCTCAAAGAAAAGTAAAGGCGTCCCCCTACCGTTCCTCAAGACTCTGACTAGACTCGTTCTTGTGTGATGAGACCAACGAACCTAATGCTCTGATACCAAGTTTGTCACGACCCAAAACGAGCCGCGAATGGCACCCACACTTATCCTACTATGTGAGCGAACCAACCAATCTAAACCCAACATTTTAACCATAATAAACAGAATACAATGCGGAAGACTTAAAAATCATTGATATGACCAATAAATTACTTCTAAAATTCAAAACTTATTATTATCCCCAAAATTTGGAAGTCATCATCACAAGAACATCTATTCTCAAATTCCTAAAGCTAAGAGTATCTAAGAAACTAAACATAAATAACAGCTAGTCTATGCAAGAACTTCAAGGCATCCAGACATGAAGAAGAAGATCCAGTCCAAGCTAGAAGCTTTAGCTCACCCTGAAATCTGGTGTGACGAAGACTGGCTAGAGTTGCGGTTGAGTTGAAGACGACGGTACGTTTGCTGCACTCCACAAATAATAAAAAAGAAAACATACAAGTAGGGGTCAGTACAAAACACAGGTACTCAGTAGGTATCGTCGGCCAACTCAAAATAGAAAACAATATATCTCAGATAATATCATAAAATCAACTACAATACTCAACAGGAAGCAACACAAGTACGAGAATCATTGATAAATAACGCCAAGTACACCTATGAGGACTCAAGCCTCCATACCATACTCATTTGGGAAATAGGTTCATTAAATTTAGTATATTAGCATATTTCAAGATTCATTCTCTTTACTATCCTGGTGTCGGAATGTGACACTCCGATCCTCATCATACTTTCCTGGTGTCGGAACGTGACACCCGATCCACTATTACTATCCTGGTGTCGGAACGTGACACCCGATCCACTATTACTATCCTGGTGTCAGAACGTGACACCCGATCCACTATTACTATCCTGGTGTCGGAACGTGACACCCGATCCACTAACCTCATTCTTTTAGTTCATCAAGCCTGCTTTTATACCAAGGCATCATCATTAACAAAGAGGTTTTAAGGTTTAAGATTCAACAGCCTCATCATGCTTATTTTATCAAAATTACATAATCACATCATGCAAGCACACAATTAAGCATAAAGAAGACTTTACAAAATTACCCAATACATATCATTCGCTATTAAGTGTTTACTATGAAATAGCATAAACCATAACCTACCTCCACCGAAGAATTCGCGATCAAGCAATCTACTTCTCCAAAGCTTTGCTTCCCTCTTCGTTCCTCTCTCTCTCTCTCGTTCGTCCCTCTCTCTGTTCGTTTTCTATTTTTTCTTATTCTAACCCTTTTGTCTTTTACCCTAATTGTCATATAATTAAGTATAAAGATGGTAAAAGTAACCCTCTATTTATTCCAAGGTTGTCTCCTTTAACCCCCAAGTAATTGAATTATTAACATTTAACCATTAACTTTATAATTATAAGCAGGAATAGTCCAAAACGCCCCTTAAAATATTTAACAGAAATCCGACCCAGTCAGGGTTACGCAGACTGTGACGGGCCGTCGTGCTTGTGACGGTCCGTCCTACTGAGTCGTCACAGAATTCAGAGACTAACTTTTCACTAAGGGCCTGTGTCGGTCCGTCGTACCCATGACGGTCCGTCCTTCCATATCGTCGCGAAGTTCAGAGAGTTGTTCTCAGTACCCAAATTTCCAGAATCTAAGTGTTTTGGAACGAGACCCCCTCGAAGGTCCGTCGTGCCCATGACGGTCCGTCGTGGGATCCGTCAACTCAGACAGTTATCACCAGAAATAAACTCTACTGCTCAAAACGACTAACAGGTCGTTACAGGCAGATTGTGTGTACTTATGGTGGATTGACTTAAAGAGAGGATATTGGTTGAGGCTGATAGCTTCAGATATTCCATTCATTTGGGTTCCACCATGATTTACCGCAATTTGAGAGATGTATATTGGTGGGAAGGCATGAAGAAAGATATTTCTATGTTTGTTGGCAAGTGTTAAAATTGTCAACAAAGTGAAAGTGGAGCACCAAAGGCTTGGAGGTTTGGCTCAGAATATGGAACTTCCGAAATTGAAGTAGGAGATGATTAATATGAGCTTACTCACGAGAAATGTCATCCCATTTCTTACGGGTAAAGAATACCTATTCGGCCTAGGATTATGATAAGTTGTACCTTCCTGAAGTTGTACGATTTCATAGACTTTAAGTATCCATTATTTCACATAGAGGTTTTTATGTATAAACAGTTCTGGAAATTTTTCAAGAAAGGATTGGGTTCAATGGTTAACATAAGCACTCATTTTAATTCTTATACAGATGGACAAGCAGATCATTCTATCAAGACCTTAGAAAAATATGTTGAGATATTTTGTGATTAACTTCAAAGGGAATTGGGATATAACATACCTCTCATTGAGTTCTCTTCTTACAACTTTTACCAGTCCAGCATCCAAATGGCTCCTTATAAATCTCTATACAGAAGAAGATTCAAATTTCCTATTGGGTGGTTCTAAGTTGGTGAAGCAGGGTTTATAGGACAAGATCTAGTACATCAAGCGCAGGAGAAGGCTAATTTAATTCAAGAAATATAGGAAACGGAAAAAATTCGCAAAATATCCTACACATATATTAGGAGAGAACCATTACATTTTGAGTTGGATAATTGAGTGTAGCTATAATTTTCACCCATTAAAGGAGCTATGACGTTTTGAAAAAAGGGGAAACTTACTCCCCGGTATATTGGACTTTATATAATCTCCAAGAGAGTGGGCAATGTGTTTTATGAGTTAGAGCTACCCCAAGAGTTAGAAGCGGTTCATCCGGTATTACAAATTTATATGTTGAAGAATTGCTTCGGTTATACTTCATTAATATTACAAACAAAGAATATTGGGATTAAGAATAACGTATTCTACAAAGAAGTTTCGGTTCAAATTTTTGATTTCAAGTTCACAAGTTGAGTACAAAAGATGTTGCTTCAGTAAATGTCTTTGGATAAACCTTTTCGTTGAAGAAGAGACCTGGGAAGCTGAGGAGGATATGAAAAGGAGATATCCAAATCTCTTTGAATACGTAAAAATGAGGATCAACTACTAAACTCTCTTCTTTGCACTTTATAAGGCTATGTATAAGAATTTTATTACTTACTTTTGTTTGTAGAGTTTTTTAATGATGTTACTACCGTTAGCTTACTAAAAGAGTTCTCATTCGAGGGTGAATGTTCCATTTTAAACAGGGAGATATTGTAACATCTCATAACTTGAATTAACTAAGAATAAGATAATAAACAAAGAATAATCATTTATTTAATAAATAATGAAATCTGGAAAATTTTAAGCTTACAAAAGTGAGTTTTGGTCATTTTAAAATAACCATAACATCCAGCTCTGGAAGAGTTTGGATGAATTCATTCTATGTTTGGGAATCCCTGGAGAAAAAATTTCCAACAAAGCAAAGTTTGTGAAAATCCAATGTCATATGAGGGAGATATGCCTTTCAAAAATTGGGTTGTTGAGCTGAGGAAAATTCAATCCGAATTATAGTAAGGGCAGAGTTGTCTTCTCACCATAGTATTTCCTAATTCGTTTTAACATTTATTAGGTGTAAAGAACAAGTGCAAATTTAATTTAACAAGGGTAAGAACACTTTGGGCTTGGGAGAAAAAGATAAAGGGAGAGGAATATCAAGAATCGTCCAAGAACGCCAAGATCATTCTTGGATTTTGTCGGGGGTTATTCCTATCGAGGTATGTGAGACCTTTTTATGTTGGGTTAGCTCACCCACATACTAAAATGTTTATTTATTAAAGTTTTCTATTGAATCAATGATAAAAAATAATGTTGTTGATAAACAGTTTATGGATCTTGGTTGGTAAAGTTATGATTCATATATAGTAGTTTATATTCATGGTTCCAGACTTTTTTTGGGTCTAATAAATTGGGTATTGAGTATATTAATGATTATAAGTGTTTGGGGGAAGATCCATGGATGTTTTGAATGTTTAGAATTGTAAATTAGAGAAGAAAAGTCTGAAAACCCATCTTATAGGCCCTGGGTTCCGCGCCTACGAGAGCGCCTCAGAAAAGACTCTGTCTCTCAGCCCTGGTGCGCAGAGCCAGCAAGAACGCCTGAGGACAGTGTCTGTCCAGCAGGCTATGACGCTCCATGCCTTTATGAGCGGCATGAAACCCTAGATACCTCATTCTTTCACTATATCTTTGTACTAGTTCCTAAGTGATATACCTATCATTCCTAGTTTATTCCATCACTTTAAGGTAAATCTAAAAATCATGAAATAATCCATAACAATGACATCATGATCCTTCTATCAATAATCCAATTAAAGGAAAGTTAAGATCAAAGTCAAAGAAGTTATCTGTCTAGTTTAAATATTAAGAAACAGGTCAATGTGAGTTCATTATGTTTTTAAAGAATATTAAAAATCATTTTAACTTTTATTTAAGGCTCAACGTAGAAGTTTATCAAAGAGAAAAGAGTTGAGTTTAATTATCAAAATTTATAATTAAACTAAGTATTTCCTAAGAGTTAAAGCTTCAAGTTAAGTAAAGAGAAAGAGTTGAATTCATTTATCTATAGTCATAAGGGGTACTAATTATTCCCTAAAAATTGATAATTGTTTCACATTTAAGTTAAAAGGGAACTAAGAATTTGCGAAAAAGTTCTGAACTAAAGAGGGAAGCTTTGATTCCAAGAAGATCTTTTAAATCTAAAAGATTCAGTAAATCATCTCATGCCAAAGTAAGGAAGTTTTATTAAAAGTATGAGCTTGAGTAAGTTTTGTGAGTAGTATTGAGCACTGATGTGGGGATGAGAGTTCAAATAACTCAAGTAACCATTTAAACCATGTAGACATCATGGGTAATAAAATGTTATACTTTTTAGATGATCACCTGAGTTTAGCTAGGGGATCTAGTAGGTTGAGGACATTCCATGCGACGGAAAAGTATAGGACAATTTTGGTAGCATAGACGAGACGTTGATNTCATGCCAAAGTAAGGAAGTTTTATTAAAAGTACGAGCTTGAGTAAGTTTTGTGAGTAGTATTGAGCACAGATGTGGGGATGAGAGTTCAAATAACTCAAGTAACCATTATACCATGTAGACATCATGGGTATTAAAATGTTATACTTTTTAGATGATCACCTGAGTTTAGCTAGTAGATCTACTAGGTTGAGTACATTCCATGCGACGGAAAAGTATAGGACAATTTTGGTAGCATGGACGAGACGTTGTATCACAACTTAGGCTCTAGTTATGGTTGTCGGTTAGAGAAACTCTCACAGAAGGTATAATTCATTCATATATAAGTAAAGTTGAGTGTATTATTGTTCCATCTTTAATGAACAAAGAATTTACACTATTTTACAAGTTATATATATATATATATATATGCAAATGTTCTTATAGCTTAGTAATGAGTTGTTATCTTTTGAGTCATTCTAACTCGCATACTCGTACCTTCATTGTACTGATTCTAGTTTACCTGCATTGTGTTATGATGTAGACGGATGTAACTAGGATCAGAATGCAATGCTTAGTTGATTCAAATCGAGCTCTACGATCAGTGGTGAGCTTCCTTGCATTCTGGCGGACATTCTTTTCATTTACTTTACTATATTAGTTGTTTTTATGAAGTTGTGGGGTCAGTCCTAACTTCTATCTTTTTTAATTTAGAGGCTTCATAGACAGTCAGTAGTTTGGCTCGATTATTATATAAAGTGTTTCGTTTACTATGCTTTATATCTCGATTAAGTTGAGTTGAGTCTTCCGGAGAATTGAGTAAGTAAGTAAAAGAGTTCGCTTAGGGGCCTGAAATGGTCTTCAAGTAACGGCCACGTCCAAGGTGTAGGTTCCTTGCGTGACATGTTGTGTCACGTGATAATGTAGTTTAGTAGTGTTTTTATTTTTGTTTGTTTTAGTCTACTTACTTAATTTTTATTTATGTTTTCAGTCTATCAATCGTAAGTACGAATTATGAGTGTACATGACAATAATAGAGCCGGGTGGGCCACTATGATGACATCGGTAATCTCAACGATGTGGAAGAGCCAAATGTTAATGAACCCCCAACTATGGGTACGCTCACGAGGTCAAGGTCTCTCCTATTACATTTCAACTATTGAAAGAGTAAATTGAAAAGGAATATGAGACAGACGAAAACATGGAAAAAATTAGGAAACAACTTTATATTCTATCAAAGAATGTCATGGGGCCTGTTGGAGCAATTGTGAATGTTGTGGGGGTCGGGAGCACCCATTTTGATGAAATTTAGTTTAAGCTCTGTACAACGGGGAGGCAAACTATCTAGCCAACGAAGGTGGTGTCTATCTCTCAATATGCCTAGTATATAGAATGATAATAATATTTATTGGTGAAATAATAAGTTAGTTTATACAAGATATGGCTCGTTACAGAGATCGATAGATACACCTTTTTTGGAAGATTATAATCTTTTATCGTGTAAAACTTTGCAAGTATATTTATGAATCTGACACATGAAATAAAATAGGTAGTGATCAAAATACATAATACATTAGCTTATTATATAGTATTAGTTTTAAATTTTCATACCATAAATGTGTCATCTGGACAAACGGAGTACTAATTGTTGTCCAAAAAACCCTGAAGTCGTGTATTTACTTTATGTATTTTTAATTGTTATTTTAATGTAAATTAAAAAAATATTATACATTACTTATAAGTATATTAACATTTCTAGAATCTCAAAAGACTCTTTAAATTCATAAATATTAATTTACCTATTAAATTATACATTCACAAATTAATGATATTTTGTAGTCTCATCTATATTAATTTAGTGAGTTTTACTATAGTTTAATTTAAGAATAAACGTTATTAGTACATGTATAAGGAAATCTATACAGGAAAAATCAACAGGAAAAATTATTTAAATATCTCAACCTATACTTATGCTATATTATTTGTTGATATGTTACTAAAAAAATTATACCCTAAATTTAAGCATAGTCAAGCAATTGTTAGCAAATTGTTTGCACCCATTTTTTGATATTTCGAAGCTTTTTAAGAAAAATATTCAAACTCTAATTTGAAATCGATGGTGAAACATATCTTTTAAAATATTTCCTTTTTCAAATTTTTATTCAAAATACATGAAAATTAAGAATCATTAAACCTTTCTCAGCATAGTGTTCGGACCCAATTTTTATACTTGAGAATCTTTTAACGAATTTTTTTAAAAATCTATGGTCAAATATATCATTCAAAGTATTTCCTTTTAAAATATGATTCGAACAACATGTGAACTTCTATCAATTTTTTAAGTATATGAGAGCTTGAAGGGAAATCAAGTTCATGTGGGAAAACTTTGCCTGTTGTTTCATTGGAACACGATGAAGAATGGAAATTTTTTGGCCCAAAGAACAACCTGCACTGACAACAAATTAGGACTTCGTTCCTTAAAACTATAGTGTCATTATTGGGCGGCAATAGAAGAGCCTTGTAAATGTTAGAGGATTCAAATCATTTGCGATAGTTCAACCATTTCTAGTTTTCCACCGCGATATTTCACACGAAGGTGTTCATAATATTCAGGATGCTCTTCCCCTATTTTGTTATCCTGAGACATTCGAGGGATATAGAACACCGTATGAATGGTTGGAGTGTCTACTCCTAGGAAATCCATCATCATACAGCCACTTCCTATGTTGATGATATTACACCTGAAGCGGTTTGGTTATGGAAGCTATGGAAGTACAAAATTGCATAAACCTATGCATTTTCCTCTTGAACTAGTGATAAGCCCTGAACTAGGAAAATGCACACGTTTATGAAATTTGGTACTTCCATAGCTTCAATAGCAAAACCTCTATAGGTATAAAATCATCATCTTAGGAAGTATGTGTATTCTGATAGATTTCCGAGTAGTAGCCACTCCAACCATTCTTGTGGTAGTTGTATAGACCTCGAGTGTCTTAGGGGTAGAAAATAGTTGGAGAGCATCTTAAATTTTATGAACAAATTCCTGTGGAATCTGAATAAGCAAAACTAAAAATGGTTGAACTATCACTGTCTTTGTTCCCTCTAACTTTTAAAAGGCTCTTCAACTTACCCCAGCAATGGTACTCAAGATTGAAGGAACAAAGTCTTGACTGCTTGTAACTTCAGACTTGTTCTTTGGGCCAACAGTTTCCCATTCTTCTTATCTTCCAATGAAACAATAAACGAACTTTTCCCACTTAAACCTTCTTGCCCTTCAATCTTTCGTATGTTAAAATTGTTCATACAAGTTCATATCTTGTTTTTGTCAGATTTTAAATAAAGGAAATACTTTCAAATATATTTTTGACCATAGGTTTTGGAAAATTTTCCTTAAAAAGTTCTTGAGTATAAAAAATGAGTCCTAAAAATTTGTTGAGAAGGGATTTAGAGTGCTTAATTTTGTGGCAAAGGAGTTTTAATATATTTTGAAGCAAATTTTAAAAAAAGAAATATTTTTAATGATATGTTTGACCATAGATTTCAAATAATAGTTTGAAATTTTTTTCTTAAAAAGCTTTGAAATATAAAAAATGGGTCCAAACAATGTAAAATTTGGGTATAATTTTATTGTATAATTTACACAGAAATATCTACACAAAATATAGCATAATCATAGGTAGAGATATTTAATGATTTTTTCCGATTGATTTTTTTCTTAAATATATTTCCTTATATAGCTACAAATAAATTTTATTCTTAAAATAATACTATACTAAAACTTACTAAAATTAATATAGGTGAGACTACAAAATCTTATTAATTTGTAGATGTAAAATTTAATTGATAAATTAATCTTTATTAATTAAAAGAGAATTTTTAGATTCAAGAAATGTTAATTTTTAATATATCAAAACTATGATACATAAAGTACAATAAATACATCAAACATTGTACCTTATTAAATAATATAACCTGTTTATTGAATTCAATCTTGTATTTATTATGCCTCAATACAAGTATGGATTTCACGTTTTTGTGGACAGTGAATGATATTCCATTTTCCAAAATTTTAATGTTTTTGTTATTAACAAATGTGACACATTTATGGTAAGCATATCTACAAAGTAGAATTGTATAATAAGATAAAGTATTATGCATTACATACAAATAATATAAAAATAATCGATTAAACAAATAATACATTTTTTTGTGAAAATTTTTTAAGATCATTCCACATTACGTGCAATACTCTAAATTCTGTGTTCTTAGACTTATAATTGATATACGAAAATTGGTAATTGTCATTTTGCAGGCCCTAAGAATGGTAGATACAAAAGTTGCTTTAATAGAGCAGTGGTTAAAAACAAAACTCCTAGAAAATAACTTGCTTTGTTTCTTTGTCCAGACAATAATATGGAGATTAGTCCACCAACTGAATTAGTGGACTATAACAAACTTCTATTGTATCCAAACTTTGCATGACCTACTCTCCTTGAATTTATCAAAAGCATCACAGAGCTGATAGAAACACTCTTCAAGCTTTCTCCATGTGGCTTCAAGACAATAATGTAGAAGCTTAAGAGCTACGCAAATATGATTCAAGATTGAAGTCCCTGGAATATTTTATATATATGATTAATCTTTGATTTAGAACTACAAATATTTATGATGCAATAATTCTATCAACTTTGAAAACGAGTATTTAGGAATTGATTTCTATATCTGTTTGGTTTTTATTTTGTGAATATATCTCTTTTGTTAATCAATAATGTAAATTTCTATAGACCTATAAATGATTTATCCTTTAACTTTTCTTTCTTTATACTCTTCCTGCATTTCTTTTCTTTCAAAAACTGATAAGTGGTTCTAGTACTATTTTTCTGAAGGGTCCTTTGAGTGAAGAAATGGATTTTAAAAATAGTTTTTCATGAATAATTAATGTTGTTTTTAGTAATGAAATTGTCAATTATGAATTGTGAGAATGTACAATTACTTGAAGGCCCTTGATCTTTAGGAATGAAGCAGTGGAAGAGGATTATGAAATTAAGACGTTAGAAAATAGTCTCACCAAAATGTAATAACGACTCACAAGGAAAAGAAAATCATGAAGTCCACGACGAAAGCAACTCTGTTTCTTGTTGTCTCATCAACTAATATAAAGAGAATTATGCTGCTCCCATCACCAAAAGAAATTTGGAGTTACCTTATGAAAAAAAATGTTTGAGGCGAAGGAATTCAAATTCCAGAGAATAAATGTCTCAAACAAAGTCAAAGAATTCTTGAATAGATTGCTTGGTATTGATAGGAAACAGCCAAAGGGTTCATCGAATAGTTTCACTTAAGCAAAAATTAAGAAACTCATTATTCAGATTTGATATTAAAGACTGCCTTTATTAAGAAGAAATGGAATGAATGTCAAAATCATATGAAACAACCTCCCCCAAATATTTTTGAAGTGACATGTAATAAATAATGTAGTAAAGAAAGAAGGCAAATGTTTCCAATTCCATGGGTAAAGACTTCAGTAGAAGCAAAACTTGTAAAAGGATGAATTGAAACGCTAGGTGTAAGAAGAGAGAGTGAGATAAACAAAATATAGGTTACAGTGTGTCTCAACATTGCATAGATGTTGAAAATTTTTGAGGAACCTTTCTCCTTCTCTATATATATTACCTAGTCATTTGCCATTTAGACGTCTTGTTGTGTTATGGCTAATTGGACTTGCATTTGTTGACACTAGACATCATTGTACTAATAACTTCACGGTTATGGAATTGGTTCGCTTGTACACAATTCGAATTAGCAACGAATTTCGTCATTAACTATTCTAAATTGTTCAAAGATACACTTTATAATATTTTGTGACTAAATTCGATTAGAAATGGATTTTGTTATTTATGATTAAAATATGTTAATCGCTAATTTCCATTTTAAGTCGGTTCTTATATGAACAAGACACTTAGAAGAGTGTGAAGTGGGTGCAACAAAAGGTTGCGAAATAAACAAATACCTTTTTGAAGAATCTTGATGAGCATTTGCACTATGATGAAACACAATTCAATTAAGATCTTGTCAAACTCGTTCTCCTTTATTCATTAGTCCCTTTGCTAGCTCTACTTTAGCTGATGTCTTTTTCCACATTCTTGGACACCTTGCTTTCTTTTATTTCTTACAGTGTTACATATAACATATCTCTTCTAAAATATCTAGCAGAAGGTTGTGTATTATGATTCACGCATTAACTCTATTTCCTCCTAAGGGATTCTGAAGTTTCACTTCCAAAGAATGGCTTTCTTTACTTCTTGCTCAAGTCAAATATTTCAATAAAGGAATCTCTTGCCGCTTCTATTAATATATATCACTAACCTTTTCTTATCCCACAGTTTGATAAAACAATGGCCCAATTGGATTGTCATCATAACTTACATAATCTCTCCAACAGATTTTAATTGTAGAAATATCCAATTCTAAGAGCCTGTTTGGCTCAGCTTAAAAGCTGGTAAAACTTACTTAAAAGCTGGTTTTTGACTTATTTAGCTGTTTGGCAATACTCAAAATAACTTATTTTAAGTTAAAAAAACTTATTTTAAGCTAAAAGTTAAAAGCTGGGGTAGAGGTGTTTTTTTTAGCTTATAAGCTGTTTTAAGTTGATTACATTTTTATCTTTTTGCCCTTAATATTTTTATACAATCTCCAAATTACCAACATCATTCTACCATCTCTTTCTTCCATTTTTCCCTTTTTACGTTTGACATAGCAACTTCAACACTTTTATCCAAACGCATAACTTCTTATTTTAATAATAAGTTTCAGCACTTTCAAAAGTACTTTTTTAAAGCTGCTTTTACTAAGCCCATCCAAACGGGCCCTAACTCACCTAAGTTCTTCATCATGGATTTTTCTATACATAAAGAATATGTCACATAGGGTAAAGAGAATCCAAGGGTTTTATCAAGTTCAAAATATGATAGCTTTAGATACCCCAATAATGATTTTTGTCAACTGATTTTATATTCTAATTTTTCTTCAATATTTGCTTCTCTAAATTTAAGCTATTTGGCAGGCCCACCAGTTGATGGTAATTTTAATCAGTAGTAGATGTTGGGATATATACTATTAAACATTTCTCAAAAGATAATATTTATTATAGTAGAAATATGTATTCAGTTTTCATATATTCATTTATGGTGTCTATTTACTTATATTGTATATGATTTAGTGTGAAGAGTTTTATATTATATACAGATGACTATATCGGTTCTTTTAAGTATGAGTTTTAAATATAGGATTTAAATATGACATTCAATCGGTAAGATTATATGTAATTTATCTTTACCATGGGAACCGCATAGTTCCAACTTCTTGTTCTAGTGCATTTTGTATTTAATAAACAAGACCGAATAGAGATAGCTTTTTTAGATTGACCAACAAAAATATCTTCTCTAAACTATTAATATACTTATATTCTTAATCGTAATATAACTATTATAATTTATCAGTTTAATTTATTAAAATATGATATTCTGAGATGGATCAATATGTCTTGTAGACTTGATAATAATAATATATATTGGTGAGATAATTAGTTAGGTTATGGAATCCAAGTCTGGTTATAGAGATTCATTAATATGCCCCTTTTAAGAAACTTATAGGTTTCATTAGGTCAAGCATTGCAGGTGGATTATGAATCCGACACATGAAATAAGTTAACTAGTATTTGAAAAGAAATTAATCATTGAATTACATTCTTCTGTAATTTAACTTTTTAATTAGTATCTATAATATATCCCACATAAGTTTCTCTATTATAAATTTTCTGTACATACAAAACATGTCAAATAGAGCTAAGAGAAATCCATGAATTTAATCAAGTTAAAATATGATTGCTTTTGATGTAGCCCCATTAGGATGATTCCCAAGCGATCTTCTCTTGTCATTTTTCTTACGTATTTGTTTCTCTAAATTTGAGCAACCTTGCAGGCCCAACATTTGATGGACATTTTTATTAGTAGAACAATTATTAGTTTTTTGGGATAGATATTTTTTACTATATCGTTATATATATAATTAATAATATAAAAAATATGCATTCATTTTTAATAGATCATATGTTCGTTTATGGTTTGTGTTTACTTATACAGTTATGATTTTGTGTGTAGAGTTTTAGATTATGCAGAGGATTAAACAATAAGTTCTTTGAACTATAAGTTTTTTGTGCACAATATAGGATCGAAATATATATCCATCATCTTGTGCTAGCGCATTTTATATGTATTGAGTGGCATCGAGTTAATCCTGATATATATTAATTGTCATTTTTATTAATTAAAAAGTGAGATTCTGAGATAGGTAATTATGTCTTATAGATTGGATGATAATAATATATATATATATATTTTTTTTGAAATAATAGGTTTATCCATGAAATACATGTCTCGTTATAGATATTGGTTGATATGTCATTTTGAGAAGAATGTAAGTTTTCATCCTGTCAAACATTGCATGTGGATTAATGAATCAGACACATGAAATAAGTAAAGTCATGTTTTAAAGGAAATTAATGTTTGAATTAAATTTGTCAGTAATTGAATTTGTTGATTAGTATGTGTAATCTTAACATGGAGAATCACATATGTACTTAATGGGGAATTTCGAAAGATAAATAAAAGGTAGAAATTACGAATTTCTACTGGAATGATTCCAATTTATTATGGTAAGAATAATTCAAATTAATTATATGGAAATATTTTTACTATAGGAAGCCTAAAAAATAAATATTTCCCATAGTCATCATATTTAACTAGAACTCATATTCCAATTTTTAAGGAGAAAAGATGAGACTAGCGTGAATTTTTCTTTTAAAAAGAAAACAATAATATATTTTTATGGTTGAAGAAAATTGACTGTATTTATTCTCCTTTTTGAATCGGGATGATATCTCTATAACTAGGGATTCTCTTAACTTAGAAAAAGATATAATGTTTTTATTTATATTTGCTCACCAAAGTATTGAGAGATTATGAATATAAATTTGGGAACACTGTACAAGAATATATAGCCATTGTATAGATTTTGCATTCACATGATGATCTATCTAACTTTGGAATTAACTTGATGGAAGATCCGTCAAACTTGTGGATTCACATGAATGTATATGCTCATGCCTATAGAGGTAATTCTTGAATGAAATTTCAATAAATTTATGTTTTCTAGCATAATTTTATACAATGTAGTATAAAAGATTTGTTAACCTATTATTCCTTTAGGCAATAAGACTTTTTTAGGCTTCAACTGTCCATATAATTTCTCACAATTAGCATCCAGAGATAAGTTTGCATCTAAATATACAGCCTAATTTCATGACCCACCAATTCATAATTTTAATACAATATAAAGTAAGTGGCAAGGATCTAAAGCTAGTGAGAGGTTACTCGGAGACACTATTATTTCCTATATCATTCCTTTGGAGCCCCTATAATGCCTTGGAATTCTCGATACTAGAAGAAAGTTTTAGAATTGGGACTAGACATTTTCTTGGAAAGCCTTTGAATTATCTACACTAGTAAAGAATCCTAGAACATGGATCAAAGTTTAAATAATTAGGGACTTCAAAAGTTAATACTATTTACTCTTAAGCCTTTAGTAATTAGTTTAAATAGAATGGACTCTCTTTTGTAAATCAACACTCATCTTGTAAAGCCTACTTCAAAGCAATATAAAGACTTCTTCAAAACTTCTCACATCTTTCTAAGTGTTTCTTTGCATTATCTCAGCGATCTTAGTCTCAATGACTTGCTTGAGCTTACAAGATTCTATAAGAAAAATGAGTAAGTTTAAGCTCTTAAAGCATCTTTAGTGAATACTCTAAGTCTTTCTCAATGTGGAATTAGAGAGAAGGTTTGTACTAAGGTAATGGCTACTAAATGATATGTAATCCCCAATAGCACAACTAATGTGATGATGGAAAATGGAAAGGATTTTAAGGGGAAAAAGCACCAACAGGGCAATGAAGAAAATTCTACTCGACCCCACACCATGTAAGGCGCTAACCTTTCATCCACATTCTCCCACCAAAGCAAATCACAATAAACTTGTTCATCGGTGTCCCCGTTAGAGAGTAATGGGTTAAACGGATTGAATTGGTGAGGGAGGCACTACAGATATTAGGCGGGCGCATGAATGCTCCGAGGGAAAGTTTAGGACTCTTAAATGTTGTATCCATGAGGTAACCAAGAACATCCATTAGGAGTTCGAGTGTCTCCAGCAGGCCGACTTTGAGATGAAGGAGGCCATCACTTCCTTTAAGTGTTGCCTCATTGAGGCATTGAGAACGATCAAGACGATGTAAGACGACATGAAAACACTCAAGGAGGGTGTGGAATTTGGATTATAATCATCGTTCGATCGAGAAAGAGAGCCTAAGGTTGAGGGTCAAAATCCACCATATTCAAATGCATTCGTTACACACAAGAGTTATAGAACTTATTATGTCACTTTCAGAATTATTTCAATAGTAACCGAATGAAGAGACATGAAAAAAGATCAACACCACTGTGTTGTATCATAAAAAATTGTCTATGTAGTCGAAAATAGGGAAGTGCCTTTGAAGCATCAATACTTGTGGGCGATTCTGAGTGCAGTTAAAGAAGGCTTTATGGCCGAACAATGTCATCTATAAGGGAATTATAGCAAACATTCAACATACTTACATACACATACGTGAAATAATTTACCACCCTCACACTTCAAAATCCTAACCTCACGGATGAAAATATGTTGTTCCACTTCATTGATGAGATGCCAAGTTCGGCCATACTGGAGTGGGAGCACTAAAATATCAGGACTCTCAATGAAACCATCACATATATTAAAGCCTTGAAAGACTTCATAAATGAGAAGCCCGATAGAGAAAAAAGAGAAGAGCAGAGAGGTAGTCTTGACCATGGTGAGGGAGATTTTAGAGAAGTCAAGAAGAAGCGACCACATCCCAAGAAGTATAATGCCTATTATTCAAACATATGAGGTGGGTCGCATGACTACACCAGATGCCCTGATTTAAGATCATTGGTGCTATGTTGTGGGAAAAAAAAGATAAGGATTCATAAGAGCAAGGAAAAGATATCGGGACGACGCAGTTGGGCTTGATAGGACTACGCGGAGCTATAACGAAGAAAGGAGGGAAGCTAGGGACCTCAAAATGCAAGTGTCCTTCTCAAGGGTCTTTGGTTGGTCTTTAGGGAGTCGTGCCAGAACGTTTATACTAAGAATCAACTGTAGTACATGTTAGGCACCCCTAAATCAATTTTCATCATTTTCCGACTCTTAAAATCTAGTCAAATAGGCTAAGGCATGCTAGTACATCATTTAACTAGTTTCCAAACGTCATGGATGTTCTTTGACCTTTTGATTTCTAGACTTCCTAAATGACATAAATTCATTCGAATATACCTTCATATAGTGTCTAAAACTTTTGACACTAATTTTAGGCTCTAGAACAAGCCTTAGACATTTGAATTGTTACATTATCCCCCCCCCCCCTCTAGGAACATTCGTCCCAGAATGATACTAAAATCTTTTGAAAGGAAGTAATAGACTCTAGACTACCAACCTAACTAATCAACAATACATAACAACATGAGTTACAAAATCAATTATGAGATTTAAACATAGCAATTCAAATCTTTACTTACCATTTATAAGCCTCAGAATCACATTACGAGGAATTTCTTTCTAATAACAACATTTGCTTAACATACCATATATGATTAAAATATGCCAAAACCCAACTTACTAACATGCTCGATATAAATTCATAATGACTCAACATATAAAAATGCACAACATAACTCAAAACAAGGCAAAGAGAAATATTGACAACTTTCAAGTCAAATAGGCATATTTCACTGTAACTTCACTGTAATGACACCAAAATTAACATTTTTTGAAAAACATCACCAAAAATTATGCAACTTCTTTTTTAGCCATTATTTTTATTATTAAGAGGAATAACAAACCTTAGTTATCAAATAGATGAGGGTGATGGTACTTCATGTCGGCCTCGGCCTCCTATGTTAGGTGTTTTTTTCATACATGTTTACGAAAGCCACCAGTTTTTTCCTCAACTTCTTAACTTTACTATCAAGGATTTGAACCGGAACCTCTTCATTGGAGAGGTTATCCTTCACAAAAAGACCATTAATAGGAAAAATTGACTCAGTATAAGCTTAGAAACATGGAAAATAGGATGAACATCTGCCAATTAACTAGGAAAATTTAACTCATAGGAAACCTTACAAAGCATTAGCAACATTTTATAGGGACCCACATAACAAGCACTCAACTTGACTTTCTTTCCAAATCTAACCACCCCTTTCATAGGAGAAATTTTTATGTACACCTTATGACCTTCTTGAAACTCTAATTTCCTTCTCCTATCGTAAGCATAAGACTTTTGCTTACTATAGAGTATTTGCAACAGGTCCTTATGATACAAACATTTTCCAAAGCCTTATATCTCAAATCGGAACTTAAAAGTTATGACTCACCAACTCTAAATCATCCAATAGGAGACCTACACCTCATACCATTCAAGGATTCATAAGGAGCCATGGATATGGATGAATGAAACTATTGTTGTAAGAAAACTCCACCAAACGGAAACGGTCATCCAAATTTGTAACAACATGTTTAGTCGGTTCGAGCAGTAGAACTATATTTGATAAAAACTGAGACGGATCACGCGACGGACCTTCATGGTCAGGACGGACCGTGATGGACTCCGTCGTCCCATACATGCGTAATTTCTTCTGCTGCTCTCCTCATTAGCCTCGACGACAGGTAGGATGAACCGTCATAGGCACGACGGTCCATCGAGGGCCTTCGTTCCAAAATACTTCAACTCTGAAATCTAGGTACTGGGATCGACTCCCTGTACTTCACGACGGAACTGCAGCACGGACCGTCGTAGATACGACGGACCGTCACAAGCTGCGTAACCTCACTACTGAAATTAACTCTCTGAACTTGGTGACGGACCTACAGGACGCACCGTCGCAGATACGACAGGCTGTCAGAAACTGCGTAACCCGACTTAGTCAGACTTATGCTAAAAGATTTAAAGGGGTGTTTCGGACTATTCATGATTATAGTTATGAAATTAGTGGGGTAAGTTTAATAATTTATTTACTTGGGGGTTAAAGAAGACGATAGGGAAAAAATAGTGGGTTACTTTTATCATAATGGATTATATGATAATTAGGGTAAAAGAAAAATAATCTGGAGAAGAAAAATAAAAAGAACCGAGAGGGAGAACGAGCGAGAAAGAGAGAATGAAGAGGACAATAAAGGCATTGGGGAAGTAGCTTGCTTGATTACGATTCTTCGGAGGAGGTAGGTTATGCTTAAATTTCTATATGATAGATAAACTCTAAATAGTGATCGATATGTATTGGGTGGTATTGTAAAGTCTTCTATGTACTTGATTGTGTGATTGTATGTTTGATTGTGCAATTGTAGTTGGTTAGAATGATGAGATTGTTGAACCTTCAACCTTAAATCCTCTCTATTAAGTTGACGCCTTGACATAAAGACGACTTGATGAAATGAAATAATTAGATATATGGGATCGGAGTGTCACGTTCTGACACGGTAATATTGGATCGGAGTGTCACGTTTCGACACTTATTAGGGGATAGGAGTGTCACGTTCCGACACGGTATAAGGGATCGGAGTGTCACGTTCCGACACGATAATAATAAAGAGAATGAATCTTGAATTATGTTAATATACTTAAATTTGAAGAACCTATTTCCCAAATGAGTATGGTGTGGAGGCTTGAGTCCTCATAGGTGTGTTTGGTGTTGTTGCCAATGGTTCTTGTACTTGTTGCTTGTCACCTGTTAAGTATTGTGGTTGATTTTATATTATTATTCAGTATATATTGTTTTCTATTTTTAGTTGGCCTATGATACCTACTCAGTACGTGTTCCTTGTACTGACCCCTACTTGTAATTTTCTTCTTTGTTATTTGTGGAGTGCAGCAAGCGTGCCATCGACTTCCACTCATCCTCAGCTCTAGCCAGTCTTCAGTATATCAGATTTCAATGTGAGCTATTATTCATAGCTCGTGCTTGATTCTCTCCTTCACGTCTTGATGTCTTGAAGTTCGGACATGGACAATCTTTTTACTTATTTTAGCTTCTTTAATACTCTTAGATTTAGAAAGTTGAGGATAGATGTTCTTGATGTGATGACTTCCAGATTTTGGGGATAATAATTGATAAACTTTAGAAGCTTATTTATTTGTTTATCTTAATAAGTTTTGGATCTTCCGCATTATTTTTGTTATTCATAGTTAACTACTGGTAAATGTTGGGGTTTAGATTTGTTGGTTCGCTCACCTAGGAGAGTAAGTGTGGGTGCCACTCGCGGCTCGTTTTGGGTCGTGACAAACATGGTATCAGAGCGTTAGGTTCGTTGGTCTCATCACACAAGAACGTGTCTAGTAGAGTCTTGAAGAACGGTAGGGGGACGCCCTTACTTTTCTTTGAGAGGCTAGAGGACTTCAGGAAAACTCCATTCTTTCTTTCTTTCGTACTATTACTTGGATCCAATTTGTATCTAGGTGATACAAATTGATATCTGACATCCTCACTCTATTTCGCAGATTGTTAGAGCTAGAGAAACAACTGTGCAAACACAAACACCGGCAAGACAGGGTGCGTCTGAGCCAACCATTGGGGCTGTAGCTCGAGGAGGAGCAGTGGCAAGAGGCCGTGGTAGAGGTC
Source organism: Solanum pennellii (assembly GCF_001406875.1). Lineage (NCBI taxonomy): Eukaryota > Viridiplantae > Streptophyta > Magnoliopsida > Solanales > Solanaceae > Solanum > Solanum pennellii. Next base: position 18,809,808 of record NC_028646.1, read on the forward strand.
ACAGGAGAACGCCCTCTAGGGGTAGAGGACAAACACCTGGTCCAGCTAGTAATAGGGCGGTGACTCCTCAACTGACTGATGAGTTAGTGAGAGAGGGTGAAGAAGGGGAAAACGAGCAGGTTCAAGATGAGGAATTACCAACCCAGCCTACCCTAGAGATGATTAACCAGGTTCTTACTTATCTTAGCGGGTTATCTGATCAGGGCCAGACACCTCCAGTGTTTTCTGCACCAGCACCTCAGGTTCCGGGAGAACAACATGCAGCTGTTGTGGCTCCCCACATGGATGCCTCATTGGAAGTAGGAAAGTTTCCTGGATTGACTACAGGGTCTATAATGACGAGTGATAAGCATGAACTTTTCACTAAATTCTTGAAGTTGAAACCCCCAGTCTTCAAGGGTGCTGAATCTGAGGATGCCTATGATTTTCTGGTTGATTGTCATGAGCTGCTACAAAAGATGGACATAGTAGAACAATTTAGTGTTGAGTTTGTGACCTATCAGTTTCAGGGGAATGGCAAAATGTGGTGGCGGTCGTATGTTGAGTGTCAACAAGCACAGGCACCACCTACGACTTGGGCATCATTCTCTAGCTTATTTATGGAGAAATATATACCCCGGACTTTGAGAGACAAAAGGAGAGATGAGTTCCTGATCCTAGAGCAAGGCAGGATGTCTATTACTGCTTATGAGGCTAAATTTCGTGCACTATCCAGGTATGCCACCCAGCTTTGCTTAAGTCCACAAGAGCGGATTTGCCATTTTGTGAAAGGATTGAGGTCAGATTTGCAGATCTCAGCCTTACAGCTAACTGCTGCAGCAAAATCCTTTCAGGAAGTTGTTGATTTTGTGATAGAGGTGGAGGGGGTGAATCCAGATGACTTCACCATGGCGTCGACATCTAAGAAGTTTCGTAAGGTAGGTGAGTTTAGTTGTTCTTACTCCAGAGGGCAGAGTTCAGGAGGTTACCCAGCCCGTCCTATTCATTCTTCACTACAGGCTGTAGCTGGGGGTTCATCGCAGACCAGTCAACATTTTTTTGAGTTTGGATGTTATCCCCAGACTTCGTCATCCTCACAAAGACCTATGCTTGACTGAAGAAATTGTTATGGATGTGGAGAGACTGGACATATTAGGAAATATTGTCCAAAACAGAGTTACCGAACCACAACAGCTAGAGGAAGAGGTGGTCATGGTAGGGGCCGCCATTCTGGAGGACGTGGTTGTCAAGGTAATGGTAGTCCTCAAATCAGTATGGGTGGCGGGCAAGTTGGAACTACTGCAGCGCAACATGGTAGGGGCAACGGGCAGACAGGTGATAGAGCCCATTGTTATGCTTTCCCCGGGAGGTCTAAAGCAGAGACTTCTGATGCTGTCATCACAGGTAATCTTTTGGTCTGTGATTGCATGGCTTCTGTATTATTTGATCCTGGATCCACATTTTCATGTGTATCTTTCTCATTTGCTACTGGTCTTGATTTACATTGTGATTTGCTTGACATGCCTATTCGTGTCTGTACTCTTGTGGGTGAGTCTGTGATAGTTGAGAAGGTGTATAGGTCTTGTCTTGTAACTTTTGTGGGGAGCAATACTCATGTAGATTTGATTATTCTAGAGATGGTTGATTTCGATGTAATTTTGGGTATGACTTGGCTTTCTCCAAATTTTGCAATCTTAGATTGTAATGCTAAAAATGTGACATTAGCCAAGCCTGGGACAGATCCGTTAGAGTGGGAGGGTGACTATATTTCCATGCCAGTTCGTATTATCTCTTTTCTTCGTGCTAAGAGGATAGTTAGTAAGGGTTGTTTAACTTTCTTGGCCCATCTCAGGAATGATACTTCCAAAGTACCTTTGATTGAGTCTGTTTCGATAGTCCGTGAGTTTCTGGATGTGTTTCCTGCAGACCTTCCTCAAATGCCACCAGATAGGGATATGGATTTTTTTATTGATCTGGAGCCGGGTACTCGCCCCGTTTCCATACCCCCTTATAGAATGGCTCCAGCTGAGTTAAGGGAGTTAAAGGCCCAACTTCACGAGCTATTAGGAAAAGGTTTTATTAGACCAAGTGCATCCCTTTGGGGTGCTCCTGTTTTATTTGTGAAGAAGAAGGATGGAAGTTTTCGGATGTGCATAGACTACAGGCAACTGAATAAGGTAACTATTAAGAACAAGTATCCTATTCCTCGCATTGATTATCTGTTCGATCAGTTACACGGTGCTTGTACCTTCTCAAAAATTGATTTGAGATCTGGTTATCATCAGTTGAAAATACGGGCAGCATATGTGCCAAAGACTGCTTTTTGAACCAGGTATGGGCATTATGAATTCTTAGTAATGTCATTTGGGCTTATGAATTCCCCTGCTGCTTTCATGAGCCTGATTAATGAGATTTTTGAGCCATATTTGGATCTCTTTGTTATTGTATTTATTGATGATATACTGATATACTTAAAGAGCAGGAAAGAACATGAGGTGCATTTGAAAATTTTAATGGAATTGTTGAGGGAGAAAAGGCTTTATGCCAAGTTCTCCAAGTGTGAGTTTTGGCTAGATTCAGTGTCGTTCTTGGGGCACGTGGTTTCTAAGGATGGAGTGATGGTGGATCCTTCTAAGATTGAAGCAGTGAAGAGTTGGGAAAGACCTACTAATGTTACAGAGGTAAGGAGCTTTGTTGGTTTAGCTAGCTACTACCGTCGATTTGTCATGGGATTTTCTTCTATTGCTTCCCAATTGACAAATTTGACTATGCAGAACGTTCCATTTGTATGGTCGGACGAATGTGAAGAAAGCTTCCAGAACCTCAAGACCTTGTTGACTACCGCACCAATTCTTACCTTGCCAGTGGAAGGTAAGAATTTCATTGTTTACTGTGATGCATCTTATTCTTGTTTGGGTGCAGTGCTAATGCAGGAGAGGAATGTAATTGCTTATGCTTCGAGGAAATTAAAAGTGCATGAACGCAACTATCCGACCCATGATTTTGAGTTGGCTGCAGTTGTGTTTGCATTAAAGCAATGGAGACATTACCTATATGGGGTCAAGTGTGAAGTCTATACAGATCATCGTAGTTTACAATATGTCTTTACTTAGAAAGATTTAAATATGAGGCAGAGGAGGTTGATGGAATTACTGAAGGACTATAATATTACTATTTTGTATCTCCCAGGAAAAGCTAATGTTGTGGAAGATGCTTTAAGTAGAGAGGCAGGGAGCATGGGAAGTTTAACCCACTTACAGGTTTCTAGACGCCCATTAGCTAGAGAGGTTCAGACTCTGGCTAATGACTTTATGAGGCTGGAAGTTCTAGAGAAGGGAGGATTTTTGGCCTGTGTGGAGGCAAGATCTTCTTTTCTTGACAGGATTAAGGGAAAACAGTTTACTGATGAGAAGCTGAGCCCAATTCGAGATATGATATTACAAGGAGAGGCTAAAGAGGCAATAATTGTTGAGGAAGGCGTTTTGAGAATTAAGGGAAGGGTATGTGTGCCCCGTGTTGATAATTTGATTCACACTATTCTTACAGAGGCTCATAGTTCATGGTATTCTATACATCTTGGTGCAACCAAGATGTATCGTGACCTAAAGAAACATTTTTGGTTGAGTATAATGAAGCGTGACATTGTTGATTTTGTTGCCCAAAGCCCGAATTGTCAGCAGGTAAAGTATGAACACCAGAGGACCGGAGGAACAGTTAAGAAAATGCCCATTCCTGAATGGAAATGGGAAAGAATTGCAATGGATTTTGTGGTTGGTCTTCCAAAGATATTGGGTAAGTTTGATTCTATTTGGGTAATCGTTGACAGATTAACTAAGTCTGCTCACTTCATTCCAGTCAAGGTGACTTACAATACAGAGAAGTTAGCCAAACTCTATATCTTAGAAATTATTCGGTTGCATGGAGTTCCACTTTCCATCATATCAGACAGAGGTACGCAATTTACTTCTAAGTTTTGGAGAACATTGCATGCTGAATTAGGTCCTAGGTTGGATCTTAATACTGCATTTCACCCTCAGACCGATGGTCAATCTGAGCGAACGATTCAGGTGTTGGAGGATATGCTTCGTGCATGTGTGATAGAATTTGGTGGTCATTGGGATAACTTCTTACCCTTAGCAGAGTTTTCATACAATAATAGCTATCACTCAAGTATTGATATGGCCCCATTTGAGGCACTGTATGGGAGGAGATGTAGGTCTCCCATTTGTTAGTTTGATGTATTTCAGGTGAGACCATGGGGTACCGATCTCTTGTGGAAATCGTTAGATAAAGTAAAATTCATTCAGGAGAAGCTTCTAGCAGCTCAGAATAGGCAGAAAGAATATGCAGATCGAAAGGTTAGGGACTTGGATTTTATGGAGGGTGAACAAGTCTTGCTGAAGGTTTCTCCCATGAAAGGGGTGATGCGGTTTTGGAAGCGATGTAAGCTTAGTCCGAGGTATATTGGTCCAGTTGAAGTTCTGAAGCGCGTGGGGGAGGTAGCTTATGAATTGGCATTGCCTCCAGGACTCTCAAGAGTGCACCCGGTATTTCATGTGTCTATGCTGAAAAAATACCATGGGGATGGAAACTACATTATTCGTTGGGATTCAGTCCTTCTTGATGAGAATTTGTCTTATGATGAGGAACCTGTTGCTATTTTAGATAGAGAGGTCCGCAAGTTGAGATCAAAGGAGATTGCATCTATCAAAGTTCTGTGGAAGAATTGGCTAGTTTAAGAGTCCACTTGGGAGAATGAGGCTGATATGCAAGAAAGATATTCACATTTTTTTACAGATTCAGGTACTCTTTCTCACCCTTGCTTTTCTTCCTGTGATCGTTCGAGGACGAATGATGGGTAAATTGGTATCTATTGTAACAACCTGTTTAGTCGGTTCGAGCAGTAGAACTATTTCTGATAAAAACTGACTAGGTCTATGGATCACGCGACGGACCGTCATGGTCACGACGGACCGTGATGGACTACGTCGTCCCATACCTGCGTAATTTCTTCTGCAGCTCTCCTCAATACCCTCGACGACAGGTAGGACGAACCGTCATAGGCACGACGGTCCGTCGAGGGCCTTCGTTCCAAAACACTTCAACTCTGAAATCTGGGTACTGGGATCGACTCTCTAAACTTCACGACGGAACTGCAGCACGGACCGTCGTAGATACGACAGATCGTCACAAGCTGCGTAACCTCACTATTCAAATTAACTCTCTAATCATGGTGACGGACCTGCAGGACAGACCGTCGCAGATACGATGGGCCGTCACAAGCTGCGTAACCCCGACTTAGTCAGACTTCCGCTAAAAGTTTTAAAGGGGTGTTTTGGACTATTCATGATTATAGTTATGAAATTAGTGGGGTAAGTTTAATAATTTATTTACTTGGGGGTTAAAGAAGACGATAGGGAATAAATAATGGGTTAATTTTATCATAATGGATTATATGATAATTAGGGTAAAAGAAAAAGAATCTGGAGAAGAAAAAAAAAAGAACCGAGAGGGAGAACAAGCGAGAAAGAGAGAACGAAGAGGACAACAAAGGCATTGGGGAAGTAGCTTGCTTGATCACGATTCTTCGGTGGAGGTAGGTTATTGTTAAATTTCTATATGATAGATAAACTCTAAATAGTGATCGATATGTATTGGGTGGTATTGTAAAGTCTTCTATGTACTTGATTGTGTGATTGTATGTTTGATTGTGTAGTTGTAGTTGGTAAGAATGATGAGATTGTTGAACTTTCAATCTTAAATCCTCTCTATTAAGATGACGCCTTGACATAATGAAGACTTGATGAAATAAAATAATGAGATATATGGGATCGGCGTGTCACGTTCTGACACGGTAATATTGGATCGGAGTGTCACGTTCCAACACGGTAATATTGGATCGGAGTGTCACGTTCTGACACGTATTAGGGGATCAGAGTTTCACGTTCTGACACGGTATAGGGGATCGGAGTGTCACGTTCCGACATGATAATAATAAAGAGAAGGAATCTTGAATTATGTTAATATACTTAAATTTGAAGAACCTATTTCCCAAATGAGTATGGTGTGGAGGCTTGAGTCCTCCTAGGTGTGTTTGATGTTTTTGCCAATGGTTCTTGTACTTGTTGCTTGTCACCTGTTAATTATTGTGGTTGATTTTATATTATTATTTAGTATATATTGTTTTCTATTTTGAGTTGGCCGATGATACCTACTCAGTACGTGTTCCTTGTACTGACCCCTACTTGTAATTTTCTTCTTAGTTATTTGTGGAGTGCAGCAAGCGTGCCATCGACTTCGACTCGTCCTCAGCTCTAGCCAGTCTTCATTATATCAGAGTTTAGGGTGAGCTATTATTCCTAGCTCGTGCTGGATTCTCTCCTTCAAATCTTGATGTCTTGAAGTTCGGACATGGACCATCTTTTTACTTATTTTAGCTTCTTAAATACTCTTAGATTTAGAAATTTGAGTATAGATGTTTTTGATGTGATGACTTCCAGATTTTGGGGATAATAATTGATAAACTTTAGAAGCTTATTTATTTGGTTATCTTAATAAGTTTTGGATCTTCCGCATTACTTTTGTTATTCATAGTTGAACTACTGGTAAATGTTGGGGTTTAGATTTGTTGGTTCGCTCACCTAGGAGAGTAAGTGTGGGTGCTACTTGCGGCTCGAATTGGGTCGTGACACAATTCCCCTTGAAATCAATAATACAATCTCAAAGCATATACTCAAGGGTTTGAATAGTTTGCTCCTCTTTACCATCCGTTAAGGGATGAAAACCGGTGCTTAACTTCACCTTGGTACCCAACCCTTTTTGGAATGACCTCAAAAACCCAGATGTGGATTGTGCACCCCGATATGATCTGATAGATAAAAGAATACCGTGGACAGACAAAATTGTCTATGAAAATTATTCAATAATCCTTCGCCGAATAGGTAGACTTGATAGGAATAATGTGGCCGGATTCAGTCAACCTATGCACAATCACCCATATAGTGTCATATTGTTTTTGTGTCTGAGGCAAACCTACCAAAGAAATCCATATTGATGTTTTTAACACTTCCAAGTAAGAACTTGGATTTCTTGATGTAAACCACCTGGCTTTTGGGTGTTCGGCCTTCACTTGTTTGAAATTTTGAAACATTGCTACAAATTCCGTTGTGTCCTTCAAACCTTCCAACAAAAACACATCCCTAAGGTCATGATACATCTTTTTCGAACTCGTATTAATGGAGTAATGGGACCCATGAGGTTCCTCAAGGATCCAATTCCTTACACAATCTACATTAGGAACACACAACCTTCTTTGATATCTCAACACACCATTCCCCCTTAAGGAGAATGACCCATTAAGCTTGTTAAGAACCGATTCCTTCAACTCCATCAATGTTTGATAAAGGTGTTTTTGTGAATTCACCTGAACCACAAAAGATGACACGGAGTTATGGTGGACCATAAAATTACCATTTGCGGAATCTTCCAACCTAAAACCCAATCTGGATTACCTATGAAAAGCTTTCACTCGGTCGTTATTGTCTTCCTCTACATGAGACACACTACCCATTGTCATACGAATTAGATCATCCGCAACCATAGTGGCCTTGCTGGGGTGATAGAGAAAACTCATGTCGTAATATTTCAACAATCTTACCACCTTCATTGTCGGAGATTCAACTCCTTTTGAGTAAACACATATTGGAGTCTCTTTTGGTCTTATACACATCAACATGAACACCATACAAGTAATGCCTCCATATTATCAAGGAAAATACCGAAGCCGCTAATTCAAGATCATGTTTTGGATAGTTCCTCTCATGCACCTTAAGTTGTGTAGAAGCATAATCTATTGGCTTTCCATATTGCATAAGAACACACCCTAATCCAACTCCTCGGTATACATCACAATATACAATGACCCTTCATACCCTCGGGCCATGTAAAAATTGCAGTGGAAGTTACCCTATCTTACATGATTTGGAATCTTTTCTCACATGCATCCGACCACCCAAATTTCTTACTCTTTTTGGTCAAACTAGTAAAGAGAGATGCAGTGGACAAAAAACAATCCACAAACCTCCGATAATAACCCGCTAGACCCAAGAAACTCCTAATGTCGGTCTTGTAATTGGCATAGGCCAATTTTTTACCCCCTCCGTTTTCTGTGGATTAACCTCAACTCCCTCACTGGAGATGATATGACCAAGAAACGCCACCGAACTCAACCAAAACTCATAGTTGCTATACATGTTCACCGTAATTTCTTGAATATACAAAGATTTCGTCAATGAAGAATATGACAAATAAATCTAGGTAACTTCAAAACACCATATTCATAAATCCATAAAGGTCATCAGGGTATTAGTAAGATCAAAGGACATTACTAAGAAATCATAATGACCATATCTAGTCCGAAATGCCATTTTGGTATAAACTCTCCTCTTTCACCAAGTTGTTGATACCCTAATCTCAAGTCAATCTTAGAAAATTAGCTTGCCCGTTGGAGTTTATAATAAAAGTCATTAATCTGAGGAAAACCGATTCTTTTTCTTCCAAACAAAATTGGAGCACGCCATTGTAAAATAGTATGTCTAATGAATCCTTTGTATAATAGATCTTTGTGTTGAGCATTTGAGTCTTTCAATTCAGCCGGATGCATCAAATAAAGAGGAATTGAAATGTGATTTGTATCCGAAACAAGTCGATGATAATATAAATTTCCCATTAGGGAGGATTAACGGGAAGATCATTACGAAAGACCTCTGGAAATTCCCTCACTAGGGGACCAACTCAATTGGAGAAATTTCGTAGTCAATCTTCGAATCTTAGTGTATGGTATAAACACCCCTACAAGATCATCCTACAATAATTAAAATAAGAAATGATCTGACCTCTAGGAATCGAATTTCACCCCATCCGCTCTAAAACATGCTCATTTGGAAAATTAAACTTCACCACCCTCGTTCTACAATCTATAGAGGCAAAACAAGCATGCAACCAATCCATACCCAATGTGTAATTAAAATCAAGCATATCAAGTTCTACTATTTGAAAATAAGTAACTATATTGGGAAACATTATAGGAAAATTTCTATATACCCTGTTTTCACCCACGAACTCACCTACCGGGGTAGACACCATAAAAGTTTCATTAAAGATATCGGGTAAAATGTCAAACTTTTTAGCTAATAAAGGAGTAACAAATGTCAAGGTATCATCGCGGTCAATTAAATCATATACATCAATTGAGAATACTTTCAACATACCGTTCACAATATCGGGGGAGTCTATTTGTCACTTCTAGAATGGAGCGCATAAAAGTGATTCTTCTTCGAAGAATCATTAGAACCACTTGCTTGACCAATTTCCATGAGTTGATCCTTCATATTTGGACAATATCAAATTTTATTCCTACTTTTACCACAACTTATACAATTATCCATTCCTTTAAGTCAATCACTATAATACTTATTGCTACACCTACCACAAGTAGGCTTCTTGGTTGGTGAATAGTATCCCTTACCATTTTAGGCTTAGGTTTAAACACCCTATCATCCCTAGCCTTGGGGAAATTGGGAGGAACATGATTATAAGACCTCTTCTTGAACTAGGCTTGTCTTGGATATCAAGCCCACCCTTTGACGAAAAAACTTCAAAAGACCTTCTCCTCTTGGCAACTGTACCCTTTCTCTTAGACCTTGACTCTTCAAATTGTTGATCATGAACTACGAGACGATAAATGTTCATATGTTCATGTAGAATATCCGAAGAGCATACCTTATGTCACCATACGTCAAAGGAGGAGGATTGAGTGGAGCTTGGTAATCATTATCATCTTCTTCAAGAGGAGGGACTTTATTGCCTCGAGGAGGATATCCCACTTCAGAAATATTTCATTCAAGTATTCATTTACTATAATAACACTAAAATAATTAGTTTCTGAAAGCACGTATAGTAAAAAAACTAGAGGCACGATACTAGACTTCAAAGAATGTAGGAGTTTCGTAAGCATCATAAAGATTCCTATCTATAAGTTGTGCGGGCTTCACAATTATGAGTAAAAATCTAGATAGACGTGGTGGAGAGAGACATCGGATAAAACATATTTAACCTCATGCTCTAATACAAACTTTGCCACATCCGTAAAGCACCCCCTAGACGTAACCGGCATCATCGTCCTCTTTAAGAACTAAGACTAGCCTCTTAGCTTAAATTATTACATTCATATGTGAAGAGTATAGAAAATTTTAAAAAATTTCATTACTTCTACATTGACGTTTACATAGACATGCATATACATATATTATTCATCGAGTATACATAGACCATTCGTGTAGGAAGATTATATTGTCTTCTACTTTTATTGCACATAGATATATACAATATAAATAGTCTCAAATGTATTTCTCATCTCATAATAATCTAACATGAGTATAACAATTTGGTCCTAGTCTATAGACCGATGAAATAGATTCACATATAGTTTTTACAATCGTTTGTATCAAAATGAAGAGAAAAGAACATAGGAGTCTTAAAACTAGAATAACTTTATAAGATAGCTTGTGGCATTGCCCTCGAAAAGTGGGGACCTACCCAACTTGGATGATTGAACATTCCAATTCTTCTTCAGATTCGTCTCAAAGCCCTTCAACGACTGGAAACTAAAATGTAGGGGAATAGGGATAAAATTGGGTTAGTACACCACTTGTACTAACTATGAGACCATATGCACACATATCATGAAATCATGAAAAAAATGATATTTAATTAAAACATGTTATTTTACCTTTAGAAAGGCTTATAAACATTCAACAAGACCATAACGATCATTAAGAAATATTCATAGAGTTTTAAGCATGTACATCGCAAGACCCACAATAATAATTCAACTCTAGTCCACATGCATATCACATAATTGGACACATAGTAAAAGCAACTCTATCAGCCGGTCATAATAACCACGAGCATGAATAAGACTTCATTACAACATAACCAAAGAAAGACAATTACCCATGAGCCCTTATTGAGTCAACAAGTGCAATGACAATGAAAAGCCCCATAACCTTACTCAATAAAATAACCCAACAAAAATCCTGACTAACATCAAACTTCTCATAACATATCATTAAGGGTACATATCATCATACTTTAACAGTGAATGCCAACACATATTCACAAGTAAAACCTATCATCATATAGTATCAACAATATGAAAGATCATCATATACATAACATTTACCATTATAAGGATATACATATATAAGTACATCCTCTTAAGACATTCTTCAAGTCTTATTAGTGCAATGTTTAGGTAGAGTCCCATACCCCTACCTAGACAAAGCTAAACCCCTTAGGTTATCCTAGTCATAGTTTATTAATTAAGTTCATTTTATATTTTGGGAACATATTGAATTAACCGACACAGACCATATGAGATAATGTGGAATACAGTATCATAGAACCCTACACCAAACGAAGGCGGACTACTTGCCAAAGTAAGTATTAAAACATGAACATAGTAAATACGTTGATCCACAAGCAAAATTCTTGTGGGGGCAATATAATTTAAGAACTAGGAGATATAGAAGGGACCCTCTTTATGCTACATGCATTATAGTCCTAAATCTCACCAGTACATTAGTTATCCTACCTTCCCTATGTGGGAAGGGACACTCCTCCCTCTAATTAAATCAAAGCTAGAGTACCTTTTCAAATGTATTAATTATCTTTATTAATCATCAATGCTTAATAAGATTTGCATGAGCATAGTCTTTTAATTAAAATAAATAGAAGTGAGGTAAGCACATTTACATGATCACATCATGATATGACACATTGGTAAGTTATATCCATCTTTACAGCATTTACATCTTAGATAAAACCTCACAAACCATAGTCAAGAAATTTCAATTAAACATCAGACAAACCCTATAGGTCCTAATACAATATATACATCAATGCAATATCACCACTTAAATCAGAATTAACAACAATTGGAGTAAAGAATAGGATCACAAGACCTACCAAATCTTCTTCATGATCCATTATCAAGGCCTTACAATCAACCCTTAACTCAACCCAATAAGGATGTAATATCATGATACCACAATAAACCATCATGACAATAAAACCAATTCAACCACTACATCACAATCCATTACTAGTTCATTGCTTAAGACAAGAGACTTAAGTCAAAGTCATAACTAGATCAATTACTCAAGAACAATCATGATAGGACTATAATTCATCCTAATCAATTCAAAATTGATACAGTAACATCATCTAGTAGTAATTTACCCAATAACCAATTTATTTGAACCAACAGTACACAATTCACACCAAGATCACAACCTAGGATTAAGGGGAATAGGTCATCTTCTACAAACTAGAAGAATACATACAGGAAAACCATTATTGATTTATTATACATGTTAATCTATAAATACTATCAAAAATAAAAATTAAATAAAGAAATTCACAAGATCAATTTCAAGAATGGAAAAGATCCACTTGAATTTCAACTTTTGAAATCAATTTGATAGAACCCTTTGGGGAAAGAAGTAGCAGAGGTAAATGGAATCCCATAACTTAATGTTTGATCAACATTGACGGAGAAATCTTGGTTATACCAGCCCTAGAACCCCTTTGAATTGGACCTTCTATGGAGTTCTTCATATAGAGAGAGAAAGAAGAGAGAAGAAAGAGAGTTTGGGTTTGTGAATTATAAGAGCTTAGGTTGGTCTAATAAGGTTAAGACCTTTATATAGGTTGTTAATTTACTTAATTACACATCCCTTAACCCCTAATTAATATCCTAACTAATCAAACTAGTTAAATTAATTAATTCAAAATGTGCAGCAAAACAGTGGCTCCACAGAAAGACTACGACCGACGGATAGTGTATCCATCGACGGGCACTATTCACCTTCGTGCTGCACACTCGTCGATGAGTTCAGATACTGACATTTTCAGTCTTCCAAAGAATTTTCTAAGTGTCCATTTACGGAAGCAGTCCACGCCTTGTCGATTGGACAACGGATCGTGGGTCGCATTCGTTGGTGGACACTGCCTTGGGCAACCTTTGACCCGAAAATTCTAGGGTACTCCTCAAGATACTTTGGTTGGTCCTTGGGGAGTCGTGCCAAGACGTTTCGACTATGAATCAACTCTAATATGTGTTAGACACACTTCCACCAATTTTCCTAATTTTATGTCTCCTAAAAGCTAGTCAAATAGACTAAGGCATGTTAGTACCTCATTGAACTAGTTTCCGGACGTCATGGTCCTACTTTGACGTTTTGATTCTAAACTTCCTAAATGACTAATTTTCATTAGAATAGACCTTAAAACAGTGTCTAAACCTTTTGAAACTTATGTTAGGCTCTACAACACGCCTAACACTTTCGAAGTGTTACATAAGGTTAGTGGAATGCTCTAAACTTTCTATATCTTTCCTTAGAATACCCTAGAATGCCTTCGAATTCTCTAGACTAGAATAATGTTATAGAAGTGGGACTAGATAATTTCTTAGAAAGCCTTAGAATTCTCTAGCGTAGTGGAGAATTCAAGAACATGGACCAATGTATAAATATGTAGGGACTTCTAAATTAAATATTATTTACTATTATTCACTTAGGAAGTAGAATAAATAGAAAGTCCTCCCATTTTAAAATCATCACTAGAGTTGTAAAGCTTTATTCCACGTAATATAAAGCCTACTTCAAAAATTTTCAAATATTTCTAACTTTTTCTTTGTATTCACTTAGTGATCTTAGTCTTAAAAGTCTTATTTGATCTAACAAGATCTTGCAAGAATAGTGAGTAATTTGTCAAGCGCCGCACAAATCGTTAGCATATACTTTAAGTCCGTGAAACTAATCTAGATATAAATATTTGTGATGACGTATATGTGTACATCCTTTTTGTGTCGGCGGCAGGTGTGTTCACACCAATTGTTATACTTTTTGGCAAAGATTTGATACAGTTGACCAACATGGGATTGTTCCTTTTTATTAGCCAAGAATAGATTATTTTTATATAAAAAATTATTTGTTTTGACGATAAAAGTGGACGTTGAAAAGTAGTTTTGAACAAATCAATCCTTCATTTTTTTACTGCAAATTTTTGTACTATTTTGTTCACTTTGCCAAAATATCAAAAGAAAAGGAAAACAAAATATAATTCATGAAGTCATAGTAACAACCACTTGGTCCATCATTGTATTAGGATATTTATCCTTTTTCTAGTTTCTTCCTTTCTTTTTTTGGATTATATGAGCCTTACTTTCCTACATATGCTGTATAGTATAAGAATTAATGATTGATAAACAATTATTATGACATTAATTATATATATATATATATAGAGAGAGAGAGAGAATTATGAATAATAAATAAGATATACTAAGGTGGTTTTTTTGTTTGAGTCATTAAAAGATACTCAATACAACATGTATAAATTGTACTACATAAATGTATACTTCTAAACGTTTGTTTATTCAATTGGATATTAAACTTTATACAATAGTAACACTAATTTAATTCATAAGAATTGATATGAAATGTTTTCATTTATATGAAAGTTAAAAATGTGATATCATGAATTCTCGTTTGCATTAATCGAGAGGACAATTTGCGATAAAAAGGTATTGTATCTATTATCAAAAGAAATACACATAACATTATACTCATGAGCTAATTATTAAAATAGAATGAAATTTGACATTAGCTACAGTTCATTGACATTTAACTCCTATACATGCTTAGACCTTCATTCATCAGATCAAACATCTTAAATTCTTCACATAATCATATAAGTCCTTTATACATAATTCTTAACATACTTCTCATAACAAGTTTCATAAAGCACGTAAGAAGAATAACTTATTTAAAGCATATACCCTAGTCTACTTCACATAATCACTTCATAAGTCAAATTTAACAAGAATAGCATATTTATCATCTTACATTACATACCAAACCTTTATAGCCTCATTCAAAATAAACATGTAACTTTATATTCATACATTTCAAATAAACACCGCCACTAAGAAGGTAGTGTTATGTTCTTACAATAGCCTGTATTTATAAGGTTAATAAACAGAAACAGTAATAAGATGAAGCAGAAAAAAATATAAAATACAAGAATTAATCCGAATCCATAGAATCTATTGTGTGTCCTTAAGATATTTAATCCCCTCACTGTACCCAAGGTTATGGATTAATTTCTCCCAAGATAAAACGGATCAAACCTGTTAAACAAATAGCGGTACCTCAAACTTCTTTAACTTCAACGAACTTAAGAACAGCAACAAGTCACACAGACTCAGTCGATCGACACTTAGAAAAATTTTCATTTNCTCAAACTTCTTTAACTTCAACGAACTTAAGAACAGCAACAAGTCACACAGACTCAGTCGATCGGCACTTTGATTTTATTTGAGAGAAAAGTAAATGCAGTGAAAGAAAAAATTTTCAGTGTTTTAAAAAATCAAATATTGACTTCCTTTTATAGCCATTTTCAGCAAGGAACACNAAAATCAAAAATTGACTTCCTTTTATAGCCATTTTCAGCAAGGAACATGTCTGTTCAGTGAAATATGTTCAGACCCATTTTATCCAGAATGTTGTGTCTTTTGGAAAAAATAACAACTTTTCGAAAAAAATGTGTCTATTAGGAAAATAACTACTTTTTTGAAAGTAACGACTTTTCGGAAAAGTAACAACTTTTCGAAATGTTACCGTTACCCGCAAATTCATAAGAGATGGTATTAACAGGATTTATTTGATTTAACAAAAATTGATTAAATAAATTTTGTCCAAAAAATTTATTGCATCTGGATAAGTAGGTTTCCCTTTAAACTTTCCGTAGTGAACATATATCGGATATACTCGGACAATCGGTAGATTTGGTATCTTTGAACCGTCGAGCTTTTGTGTATACCTAGACAACATATGCAACACAATCAACCCTTGAACTCTTTTTAGTTCTCATTGTTTTGTTCATTTCAGCCATGAACACATCTTGGATAGTAAGTGCTTAAAGAACTGGCCTCATAGGATTCTCCTTGAAGCGGCTTACACTTCACACTTACAAAGGTGATTTCTAAATGTGTTATCCTATAGATACACCATTTGATATTCCCTGTATCAAACTCATAAACCATTAAAAAGTCCTTATGTCTTTATCCTGGTTACTAAACATTGTCTCATCATGAGAATGGACCATAAAATAATAATTATTTTATTTTATTTTTTTTCTTTTACAATGTTGAACCGTCATCAATGACTTTGTTTTATCTCCTTGAACCTAGATCTTGGGATCTCCAGTCTTCTAGGTAGAGTTACCGCCACGATGACTTGTTCTCGGCCATAGTCCCATTCCCGTCGATGATTTCTCAACTCCCTCTCTATTTAGGCCTTTTGTAAGTGGATCCGACACATTATCTTTTGACTTCACATAGTCAATTGTGATAATTCCACTAGAGAGTAGTTGTCTCACAGAGTTATGTCTTCGTCTTATGTGACGAGACTTGCCGTTATACATAATGCTTCCAGCCCTTCCTATTGCAGCTTGACTATCACAATGTATGCATATAGGGGCCATTGGTTTGGGCCAAAATGGAATATCTTCTAAGAAATTCCGGAGCCATTCAGCTTCTTCACCTGCCTTGTCTAAAGCAATGAATTCAAACTCCATTGTAGAGCGAGCTATACATGTTTGTTTGAATGATTTCCAAGATATTGCTCCTCCACCAATAGTAAAAACGTATCCACTTGTGGATTTTGTTTCACTTGATCCAGTAATCCAATGTGCATCACTATATCCTTAAAGAACGGCTGGATATCTGTTGTAATGTAAATCATAGTATTGAGTGTCATCTAAGTATCCCAAGACTCTCTTCATTGCCAACAAATGATTATGATTAGGATTACTTGTGTATCGACTCAATTTACTGATAGCGCAAGCTATGTCTGGTCGTGTACAATTCATGACATACATTAAGCTTCCCAATAAACTAGCATAGTCCACTTGTGACTGACTTTCACCTTTATTCTTTGCAATATGAAGATTTACATCAATTGGAGACTTTTCCCTTTTAAAATTCAAAAATTTGAATTTTTCAAGTATCTTTTGAATATAATGAGTTTGAGAAAATGCTAGACCGTTAGGAATTTTAAGAATTTAAATTCCTAATATAACATCAGCAACTCCTAAATCTTTCATATCAAACTTACTAGCAAGCATACGCTTTGTAGCTTTTATATTAGCAATGTCTTCGCTCATTATAAGCATATCATCTACATATAGGCATAAAATAAATTCCTAATTTGGAGTATCTTTAATGTAAACACATTTATCACATTCATTGATCTTAAATCCATTTGACAACATGGTTTGATCAAACTTTGCATGCCATTATTTTTGGTGCTTGTTTTAGCCCATAAAGTGACTTAATGAGTTTGCACACTTTCATTTCTTTACCAGGAACTACAAAGCCCTCAGGTTGTTCTATGTAAATTTCCTCTTCAAGCTCTCCATTTAAGAAGGATGTTTTCACATCCATTTGATGAATTTCAAGACCGTATACTGCAGCTAGTCCAATTAACATCCGTATTGATGTAATCCTAGTCACTTGCGAGTATGTGTCAAAATAATCAAGACCTTCTTTTTGTCTAAAACCTTTGAAAACAAGTCTTGCTTTATATTTGTCAATAGTTCCATCGTCTTTCATCTTCCTTTTAAAGATCGATTTTGAACCCTAGGGTTTGTTCCCTTGAGGAAGATCAACCAACTCCCAAGTATGATTGCTTAAGATTGATTCAATTTCACTATTAACAGCCTCCTTCCAAGAGGTTGAGTCGCTAGACAACATTGCTTCCTTGAATGTTTGAGGCTCACTTTCAAGAAGAAATGTTACAAAATCTGATCCTAATGAAGTAGATCTCTTTTGACGTTTACTGCGTCTTTGACTTTCTTCATTTTGTTCATTCTCTTTTTGTTCTTCTATGGGTTGTTTAGATCCCCCACTAGATGACTCAAGTCTAGTTTTATACGGATAGATATGTTCAAAAAATTCAGCACTATCTTATTCCATTACCATTTTATCATGAATATCCGGATGTTCGGACTTATGAACCAAAAATCGACATGCCTTACTGTTTGTGGCATATCCAATGAATACACAATCCACATTCTTAGGTCCTATTTTAACCCTCTTAAGTATAGGAACTTGGACTTTGGCTAGACACCCCCACACTTTGAAATATTTCAAATTGGGTTTTCTACCTTTCCATTTCTCATATGGAATTACATTTGACTTTGAGTGAGGCACTCTGTTAAGTATCTGATTTGCTGTATGGATAGTTTCCCCCCACAAGTTCTGTGGTAAACCTGAACTTATAAGTAATGCATTCATCATTTCTTTTAAAGTTTGA
The DNA here is from genome assembly GCF_001406875.1 of Solanum pennellii. NCBI lineage: Eukaryota > Viridiplantae > Streptophyta > Magnoliopsida > Solanales > Solanaceae > Solanum > Solanum pennellii. Next base: position 18,828,227 of record NC_028646.1, read on the forward strand.
TTTTTTCTTTCTGCAATTCCATTAGACTGAGGAGTGTAGGGAGCAGTAGTTTGATGGATTAGTCAATTTTCTAAACATATTTGCTGCAAATGGAGATTCATATTCTCCACCTCTATCACTTCTGATCATTTTGTTTTTTTTATCTAACAGATTTTCAACTTCAGTTTTATATTGCCTAAATGCATCTATTGTTTCATCCTTACTATTTAGCAAACAGACATAACAATATCTAGTGCAATCGTCAATAAAAGTTATGAAATACTTTTTCCCACCACGTGATGGGGTTGACTTTATGTCACAAATTTCAGTGTGAATCAATTCTAAAGGATTTGAATTCCTTTCAACAGATTTATAAGAATGCTTAGCATATTTAGATTCAACACAAATTTGACATTTTTATTTATTGCACTCAAATTTTGCAAAATCATTAAGTTAATCAGTTTTCGCAAGGTTTTGTTATTAGCGTGTCCCAAACGTTCATGCCATAAACATTTAGACTGAAGCAAGTAAGAAGAAGCAAAATCTTTATTCATATCAACTGCGATTACATTGAATTTGAAAAGGCCATCACTAAGGTAGCCTTTTCCTACATACATATCATTTTTGCTTACTACTACTTTATTAGAAACAAATACACATTTAAATCCATTCTTGGTCAGAACTGGAATTGAAACTAAATTCTTTCTCAATTCTGGAACATATGAGACCCTATTCAAAGTCACCACCTTTGCAACAGCGGGGTTTGCCATAAACAATTTTTCATCTTTAAGTGCTGGCGTATATGATGAAAATAATTCTTTGTTTGCACAAACATGACATGAGGCACCAGAATCTATCAACCATTCTCTTGGATTTCCAACCAAGTTACATTCTGAAAGCATTGCACAGAGATCGAACATTTCTCCTTTGGATTCAGTCAAGTTTGCTTGATCTTTCTTTTTCTTGTCCTTCTTAGGACCCCGGCATTCATTAGCCCTATAACCATGTTTACCACAATTAAAGCAGTTTCCATTGAATTTCTTCTTAGAAGGATTGCTTTTTGGACCAGATGCTTTCTTTCTTTTCTTTAATTTTGTGGAATTTTCTTCAAGAAAATTTACTCCAGATATTGCTGAATTACCACGTGACCTCTTTTCTGCAGCCTTATTATCCTCTTCGATTCTCAACCTTACTATGAGATCTTCAACAGTCATCTCCTTGCGTTTGTGTTTCAAGTAGTTTTTAAAGTCCTTCCTCAATGGAGATAACTTTTCAATAATTGCTGCCACTTGAAAAGCATCATTCACAATCAATCCTACATTAAAGGTTTTGTGAGTATTAAGGGAAAACTTAATATTTCTAACATAGGCATTAAATAAATTTATACCTTCAGCAAGGAGATCATGGATTATGACCTGCAATTGTTGAACTTGGGTGACGACAGTCTTGCTGTCTATCATCTTTTAGTCCAGAAATTTTGCCACAATAAATTTCTTCATTCCGGCATCTTCTGTTTTGTACTTCTTTTCTAAAGCATCCCAGAGTTCTTTTGAGGTTTTGGCATTGCTGTACACATTGTACAGATCATCTTGCAGACCACTCAAAATATAATTTTTTCATAAAAAATCTGAGTGTGTCCATGCTTCTTTTACCAAGAATCGTTCATCAGCCGGAGTTTCATCTGACATAACAGGAACATTCTCATTGATGAACTTCTGCAGACTTAACGTAGTGAGATAGAAGAACATCTTTTGCTGCCATCTCTTAAAGTCGACTCTAGAACACTTTGCAGGTTTCTCAGCCGGTGCTAAGACAGCATTTGAACGATTATGTGCAACCGTTGTTGTTGCAGCAGTTATTGTTCCAGCATTTGTTTGACTTGAATTAGTCATTTTTTTCTGTCACAAATGGCATATAAATTATGTATTTAAAATACTAATAGTAAAGAACAAATCTTTACACAAACTGTTTCTGATTTAACGATAAAGTTTTTATGTTCTTTTAATCGTTAATCGAATGAATTTTAAAAATTCAAGCAGAGTAGAATACCATAATGGTTTTAATCTCCAGAAACCTCAAATACAGAAACTGTTAAATTTCTTAAGATTGTTATGTGCTTACAATAGCCTGTATTTATAAGGTTAATAAACAGAAACAGAAATAAGATGAAGCAGAAAAAAATATAAAATACAAGAATTAATCCGATTCCATAGAAACTACTGTGTTTCCTTAAGAAATTTAATCCCCTCACTGTACCCAAGGTTATGGATTAATTTCTCCCAAGATAAAACGGATCAAACCTGTTAAAGAAATAGCGGTACCTCAAACTTCTTTAACTTCTACGAACTTTAGAACAACAACAAGTCACACAGACTCAGTCGATCGACACTTTGATTTTTATTTGAGAGAAAAATAAATGCTGAGAAAGAAAAATTTTCAGTGTTTGAAAAATAAAAAATTGACTTCCTTTTATATCCATTTTCAGCAAGGAACATGTCTGTTCAGTGAAATCTGTTCAGACCCATTTTATCCAGAAAGTTGTGTCTTTTGGAAAAAATAAGAACTTTTCAAAAAAATGTGTCTATTAGGAAAATAACTACTTTTTGGAAAGTATCGACTTTTCGGAAAAGTAACAACTTTTCGAAATGTTACCGTTACCCAAGAAATTTATAAGAGATAATATTAACAAGATTTATTTGATTTAACAAAAATTGATTAAATAAATTTTGTCCAAAAAATTTATCAATCAATTACATCATTTGCCAAATCCAAAGCCAAAGTAGTTCCCTTACTTTTCATATTCTCTCTTTTCTTTTCCCATTCACACTTGCTATAACCCAACAGGTAGACCATACCACTCAAGAACATTTCGAAATAAAAACAAAACAACATAACCAAATTAACCTTTAATCCAATATTTCATCACCAATAAACTTTTTATAAATATTTCACCATAATAAAGCCCTTTGGGCAATAGCTAAACAACAAGACGAACAATAAGAAACCGTAGCTCAAGACTACCAATTCATGTTCATTTAACCCATTTCTTAAACCAACATTCTATGAAAAGCTTTAACATTATTTCATTGATGTTTTGTCCTTATAATCATCAACTAACATTAGGATTACCATTATTGAGCCATTAGAAACGTTTTCATGCAATACTATATTTATATTTGAAGATAGAGAAACTAGGGTTCATTTTGAAAATTCATTAGAAGGGACTCCTTGAATGGAAGAGAGTTCAAGGATGGATACCATACCTCACATTGAAGAAATACCATCAACAACCCTTCTAGTATTTCTTGACTTGTAGCTTCCATGAAGACTTGAGAGAGTCTTCTAAGAGAGAGGGGTTTTGGGTTTTAGGAAGAGGGGTCTAATATGAGTTCTTAGGTTTTAGATCACTTAAATATATCTAAATAACCCTAAACTAAATGTCCAAGTTCCTTAAAAGACATAGGGTGAATTTACCAAACACCCCAAGCCAAAGCAGCCACTTAACAGCTTTTTGCAGGCAGCCTTCACGACCTTCAAACGACGGGCCATTTGTCAACAAATGCCCCGTCGATGGAGTAGACTCTCCATAAGAGTTATGTTTGTATAACAGTATGAAGTTAATAATCCGTCGTTATACATGTGTATTGCATGAGTACTTCTCTAACCATATCGATTGCCTATTCAACATGCATGAATGTATATGCATAAATGAGTCCAAAATTTCATTATTTAGGATTATTTTAAATATGTCGATCTATTTAATGTAATATGTCTTACACAACCCAACTCGTCGTGATTGATACCCACCCTAACCTTCTTGTAGGAGAACCACTACTACAATCAAACTAAAGAAAATAATCTAAAATAAATGTATTGAAATTATGAAATCAAGTTAAATAAACTACAACATGCAAATATAAATTCTGAATATGAAAGTCAATGTACCAAAACTAGAAATGAGAACCAAATCGAACAAGAATTCTAGTGAATTATCTAACTAACTTAAACAAGATCTAGATCAAACAATTTTGCCAATAGTCTAAAGAGAATGCCATGGAAGCACGAACAATGTGGCTCACCCTTGAACTCGAAGCGAGCATCGATCTCCTAAGGGAGTTCATTCAATTGTCGTGTGAAAAAACCTTGTACTAAAAAAATAAGAGCAAGTACAGAATCAGTACACAACTACTGTGTACTAATATGATCACACGACTATCCCACCAGTGTAACATAAACAAGCAATTACAACAGTATAACATATGTACAAACACCAACATATTCAATACTATCATAAGAATCAACATCACAATTCACATGCTTCATCACATAATTGGTAATCTCATGAAACCCAAATTTAAACAGTAAGCATGCCGGAATTGGACAATCCAATCAAATTTTAATTTCGGAATGTGGCAACTGATCATAGTTAGCATGTTGGAATATAGAAATCCAATCCAAGTTAGTGTGAAAGAACCTAGTAGCTGATCCCAATTGCACAATACGATAACACATCAACATCATCCATTCAATAATGATTTCATGCAAGTGATATTTCTATATATTATTTAAACAACAACAATCAATATTGAAATATATATACATATTCAAGTATCACAACAAAGCAAAATAAGTGTACATCACACAGTCATAGAATCACAATCATCATCTACCTCAAAATAAGCTTGAAAATCTAGACAACTTTATCCTTCCCTTTTTAAATTTGTTCTGCATGTTTCTCGTCCACAAACAACAATTTATATACAAGACTCAATACAGAAATAATAAGTTCCCTTAATATTAAAAACTATGAACCCTAGTTAAACATCTTGACCCCAACTAGTCAATTTAATGTTAATTCCACCAATAATTCTTAAAAAAATAATTCCCCATTAATATTGACTCGTTCTATAACATTCTAGAAACAAGAATGTCCCCATTCGGGGTGTGAAAAACTTACCTCTAGCATCAAGAATGGTGGAATACAAGTTGGAATACTTCAAAGGTTTTCTTTCAAGTCAAAAAGTCCGAAAATACAAACTAAGGTCGTCTTACGGTTTTATTTAAGATTTAAAAACCTGTCATCTCGCAAAAAAGGCACCTATCCCGCTTTAGAGGCATCACTGCAGCAGCACCAATCCCACTGCAACGATACTTTTAGAAGCAGTGAGCTCTATCTTGAAATTTCTTAAGAAACCTAAAATTTAATCTCCGCCTCGTCCACTACAGCTGTACCCATCCCGCTATAATGGCGTCACTATAGAAGCAAGAATACTAATGCAGCAGCGCGGCAGTGACCTACTAAGGGATTTTCAATTTCCAGCTTTCACAACATACTCTTAACCCATAACGCCTACCCTTAACGCTACGGTTGATTTTCGAAGATCTATTTATCCAAATTTATTTCTTTAAAGTCGTGTGGATCCTATATTGAGTTTTCTAACCAATTATGTAAAGAATTCCTATTGACAAACCTGATTGCGACAACATTTTACGACACCTTGATCTCTAAAGTTTCCTCCAATCTATAGAAGGTTTAGAATATCCTAGTAGTACGAAAAGTTTTCCCTGCCCCAATATTTTACCAATTGGCATATCTATAGACGAAACCCAGTCGTTAAAATATCTAATATTCTCAATACACATTATGCACCCATTTACTAGTACCTTATTTTTTTGGGTATAATACATATATGTATTGAAAGAATGCATTATAAATGTACCTTATGTTATAAGGAATTATTTTCAATTTGTAACTATAGAAGAGATGAGTATTTAAAGTATTCTCTAGTAACTCTTAAATCATTTAGTTTGATGAATATTAAATTTCTTGTTGTATATTGATTTTTATTTTTTTTATATATATCTAATGAATTGAATTATAATAATATGCCTCATAAGGGAAAATAAATTTTAAATTAACAGAAACTTATATGTACATTAGCATCTAAGTCATTTATGAAGAATAAAATATTGAGGGTTTTTAATGGATGGAAATAAAAGTTAGTTTAAAGTATAATCACTACTAACATGAAATTCTTATTTAGAAGGAAAATGATTAAGATACCTTTCCTCTTAAAAAGGAAAAAGAGGTAGTGATTTGTTATAATTAATCTACTCTAATTTGTGTAATAAATGACCATTTGAGCAAAAGGTGAATTTGAGTATACTGACTTTTCAAAAACAATACACGTTTTATAAATTTTTTTATGTTTTGTAAGTCTGAATGTCTTTATAAACTCAAAATATTGAAGATACATGAATATAACATCATGTAAATTATATAAAGTCACTGCAATCTTATTGTAGTTATGTAACCTCTCTGTAAAGCTCATGAGTCACTTACCTTATAGAATAATTTTATTTTAATTGTCCGCACCAGATACTATAATAGATTGGTGTAGAAGAGAAATGAAGTAGACGCTTATAAAATGATAACATTAGTTATTGACTTATTATTAGTTTTTTTTAGTACAACTTCTAATTAGTACATATCACATTTTGAAAAAAATTTATTTCAAATTAGTATCTTTAACAACTATAGATTTGACACAAGTCTAATATGAGACATGTTCAATAATCAAATTGTCTAGCACATGTGTTGAGTGGGAGAGTAAGAGAATTTGAATTAAGAAAAGAATGTGTATGCTAATTGAATATCCTTATGAATAAAAGAGGGTTTATTATAGTATCCTAAAGAATAAGACAATTTTTAATAGAACTATCTGAATTCTAGAAATGAATCATTTAATAAACCATATTCCTAGAAGTAATCTAATTTTATAAAAATTGAACAATGAAATAACATATAAGTAAATATTAAATTACAACACTCACGAACATCGAATCAGTATGTCATAACTAGTCTTCCACTGCATTCAAGTAGGGGGATAAGCCTTGATTAACATTAGAAAACAACTACCTCAAGTAGTGGAAGTGTTGTTGAGCACATGATAACCACATTTAAATTTGTTAATATTTTAATATTTCAAGATTTTGAAGAAAATACTAAGACTCAATAACATTAAAGAGTGAAAATGTACTAGTACTTACTCGTAGTAGGAGGATGATAAAGAAGATTGATTCGTTTTGTATGCTTGCGATAACTTTAATGATAGCACTCCTGAAAAGAAGTACTCTCTTGGTGGGTTTCATCAAAAGATCTATCAACATTTAGTGAAAATAATTTTTTACAACGAAGAAGTACTAGAAAAAATGCATGAGAAAATTGCTTGTTAAATTTTTTGCGATAAGACATAGATGAATGAGTGTTAACGTTGTAAATGTATAGTTGAAAGTCTAAGTGAGAGGTTTTTTTGGATACATACTATTATTAATGTATTTAGACATCATATACTAATAATTTGATATTGTAAATATCTATGTGGAGATAGATAGGGTACGTCCTAATAAACAATATAATAGTTTGATGGTTAAAAGTCTAAATGAGAGATTATTGGGATATATACTAGCCCTATCTTAACATATATATTCATTATAGTATAAATATATATTCAATTTTAATAGATTATATAAATGTTAATGTTGCTTGCTTACCTATAAAGTAGATGATTTAGTGTGTATAATTTTTGCTTAAATATAGATGATTAAATCACGGTTCTTATAGTTATAATATTTTTTGTTCACAATTAGGATAGAAATTAAACATGTCATCAGTACGATTGTAGCACATGATACAGTGTAATTTATCTTGATTATAGGAATGATATAGTTCCAACTTCTTGTTCTAGTGCATTTTATATGTATTGCATACGACTGAATAGAAATACTTGTTTTAGACTTAATGGAAAATACATATTTTCTAAACTATTAAATGTACCTATATTCTTAAACCTGATAAAACTATTACGATTTGTATATATTAATTATCTTCTGATGTACTAAAATAGTAGATTGAGAGATAGGTCAACATGCTTGCTAGATTGGATGATAATAATATATACTGGTGAAATATTAAGTTAGTTTATTGAATCTATGTCTCTTCATATAGATCGATTGATATGACTTTTTGAGAAGCTTATATGATTTCATCATGTCAAATCTTGCATGTGGATTTATGAATGCGGCAAATAAAATAAGTTATGTACTGCTCTAACGGAAATTAATCCCTAAATTAAATTTGTTACTAATTTAATTCATTGATTAGTATAAACAATATTAACATAAAGAAGTATAAAAGTGTTTAATAGGGAATTTTGAAATATAAATAAAGGAGTTCAATTACGAATTTGTAGTGGAATGATTTGTAATTTATTATGGTAAGAATAATTGAAATTAATTCTTTGGGATCATTCCATTATAGGAACCACCTAGTCAATTATGTGGTCCCTATACTATTCATATTTAAGCAGAACTCAAAATCTTATTTCAAAGGCGAAAAGAGGAGAGTAGTATGAGTTTTTTTTTCTAAGGAAAACAATTAGGTATATTTATGGTAGAAGAATATAGATTGTGTTTTGTTATTATTTTTGGATAGTTAACAAATCTCTATAATTAGGGATTCTTAATAAGTCCAAATATTGGACTCATTTATGACTTTATTTTGATAAAAATAGTGTCCGCACATGCTTATTTTGTTTGAATTTATCATGAAAACTCTTTAATTTTTAGATATTTAAATTTTTAGTGGAAGCATGGACACTTACATGTAAAAAGAAACTAGAAGGATGAAAAGAAGGTAAAATCTGAACCTCAGCTTCACTAGTGGCAGTTGGCGAATCACCGAAAGAAAGAACTCCGCCTTTTGTTCAAGTATGTTAAGCCTGAAGGAAGTGGATCAAGAGGCGATGGAAGGAGCAGCCAGCGTGTTCCAGATCGATTGCGACAAGCAGTGATTTACCACCCAATGATCAACAATACAAGCATTTTGAAGGAAAAGTACAAAAAGCGGTGAACTAGAAGAAGGGCGAATCGCAGAGTCATTCGGCAATCACGACTTACCTCGCCATATGGTCCACCGCAGCACTTAATGTTAAAGATATAAAAATTAGTGGTAGGTGTTATTCTTAGAATCCAAACATTTTTATTTATTTTAACATTTAAGAAACTAAATTTTTTTTAGTTTCTCTAAAGTTTGGAGAGGGTTTTGTAGGAGACTTGATGAAAGAAGAGCCTTCGTTTTCCCCAAGTATGAACGGGTGTTCTTTGTATTTTTTATTTTCTCATATTAAGGGTTAATTTCATTTACATATTTGATTTCATTATCATTTTAGGTGTATTTTGTTATTGCTTGATGTGTGGATAAGAACCCTCATTCTTGGGGTGTGATTTAGCAAATATGTGTTGGCATTATTGGTGGGTCTTGCTTGCCGATAGGATAGATGTATTTTAATGGGGATTCGATGTCACGCCCCGATCTACCCTCAATTCGCGGACACGGAACCTAGGACCACAAGTCATCACAAGCTAACCCTGCTTGCATGATCATGAGTATATTAAAGATATTAAACTGATGTAGAAACTAAATAATAATTTATAATAAAAAGATAGGGAATACCCATATGCTAAAACTGATCTAATATGAAGAGTGATAAGTTTAATACAACGAAGATACTAACTCAATCAAAAACTGAAACAATATCTGAAAATATTCTCTAAACAAGACTAATAATACAGTGACAAGCCAAGCTAAGCCTAGCAAAAAAATAAAAATAAATGACTAAAAGACTTAAATAAAACTCATGGCTGTTCTCCTCGGAGAATGAGGACTCCCAGTGAATCTTTTGAACTGGAAATCAAGAAATCGATCTATGCGTGATCTGGATTTTGAGGATCTGAACTTACATCACCAGAAGATGTAGCAAACGTATGTGTCAGTACATGAAAGGTACTCAGCAGGTAGGACATAATCATGCAGAAATAAAACATAACTGGACAAGCACAAAAGCAAGTATAATAATTTGAACACGATAAACTGAATTATGAGCTAACTAGATGCAATGTCTAATTTATAACATATTGAAACTAAATACTCAATATATTGATAAATGGTAAATGCAAGACAGTCTAACTGAACTGTGGGAGCTAATAATAACTGATAATAAAACCATATGAGCTAAATGTGAAGTCCGATGTATACTCCCAATCGAGAGGACCCAATATACCCTGCCATAGGTATAAAGGCATGCTGGCATGATCACTAAACTGATTCCCATAGAGGGGACGTACAATCTACTTGGCTAGTAGTTCTGGGAAAAATTCGATATGCTAAACCGTAGTCCAACTGGGTATTATTCTACTCCCATTGATTTATGTAGTTAAATGATTATGTCTGAATTTCTGTATATACTGGATAGCTAAAAAATGACATACAAACTGAGAATGCAACATTCAATTTGATAATGATGCATTAAACAAAAACATGTATAACTACATAATTAAAATATCTAACCTAGCATGTGTAATTCAAAAACTAAAGAAATACAAATCAAGGGTTCTGACAAGAGAATCAAGAACTGACTGTAAACTAGGGACCCAATGGGTGAAAGGAACCCACTAGTGAAATACTATATACATGGTGATAAAATTCATGGAAAGTCACTTATGTTTCGGGGCTGGGACTGCTTGAAATTTGTTGCGTTCATGAACTAGGGTTCTTGAGCTTTTTCCTCTCTCTTGCTTCTATTTTTCTAAATTTTGATTTATGATTTTGACATAGGTAACTTTTTGTTATGTTTCTACGCTTAAAATGACTAAAATATGATGATCTAGGGTCAAAATGACGTATCTTATGATTTAGAAAGAGTGAGAACAGACAAAAATACCCCTGGGTTTGTTGCTGTCGGACCAAACAAGGACAAGGGCTGACGGTGTATCATTCAATCGACGGTCCTTCGTTTTGTCCGTAGGTTAGGTTTATTCGACAGGCCTTTACTAATACATGCATAACATTTTACTGACATGTCTATTTTTTTCAAGGTAGGTGGCTATGGAAAGATAATTCATTTATGTATATGTGGGTAACTCATGGGACAGCTAATTCATTTTGTGCTAAGAGTTATTACCATTTGAAGTTTACACAAATGCATTTCCCCCTTAACTGTGTGCTAATTCCCACGTACGGACAGACCTATGGACTGTGGGTTCACCTACGGACCGTGCTGGTCATCCGAAGCTCTTGTCACAGGGTGGTTGAATGGGGTGTCGATCGACATCCACGGACTATAGACTGTAGGTACGTCCCTCGATCATGACTTGACCAAATTTCCTGGGCCGAGATTTTTGGTTTTTTCTGACCCCATTGACGGATGTGCAGGACGTACCATGGTTCAGTCTACGATTTGTCGATGGCCCCGTTGGTTGCACCTGCAGATTTTTTTGAAAAGCATGATTTTTGTCTATTTTTGACTCGGGGTGTTACATTATCTCCTCCGTGGGAACATTCATCTTCTAATGAAGATTAATTTAGCTTGAATAGATTGAGAGAGTTACAAACCCTACTCCGAAACAGTGAGAACTTAGTTTTCTGACTGAATTGAGTTATGAGAACATGCAAATATGTTGAAAATGCAAGTAGAAAATGAGGAAACATGATTCTAAGACTGAATTCACGCATGAATATTTGGAATACTTAATACAAACTATTACCTCAAGATGGAGTAAAATCAGAAGGAAAGAGGTCAGGATGCTTGGTTTTCATGGTTGCTTATGCTTCCCAATTAGCTCCCTCTACGGACTGACTCCTCCACAAAAGCTTGACTTCTCAACTTTCTAACCTGACAGTCAAGATTCTCAACTGGTACATCCTTATAAGAGATATTATCTTTCACCGCCATACTCTCTAATGTCACTATAGAGGTTGCATCACCAACACATCTCTTCAGAAGTAAAATGTGGAGGACCCGATAGACTACTGTTAATTGTGTTGGCAAATATAACTCATATGCCACATCACCAACCCTTTTCAAGATCGTGTAAGGGTCTACATGACTAGGACTGAGCATTGCTTTCTTTCCAAATCTCATCACCACTTTCATAGGTGATTCTTTCAGAATAACCCAATCATCAACTTTGAACTTTAGTTCCCTTCTCCTTACTTATACATAATATTTCTGATGACCTTTGTCCATCTTAATTCTATCTCAAATGAGTTTCGCATTCTCTGTAGCATAAAGGACTTAATCTAGCCCTATCAAAGCTTCTATACCTACTACAAACCAATAAACAGAATATCTACATCTACGCCAATATAAATCCTCATAAGGTGACATATGAATGTTGGAATGGTGGCTATTATTATACGCAAATTCAATAAGAAGAATGTGATCATTCCAACTACCTTTTGTATGCTATTCATGTCCATCCGTCAACGGATGAAATGTTGTGATAAGGTTAACTCAAGTACGAAGACCCTTCTGAAATGACTTCAAAAAATGAGAGGTAAAATGAGGACCTCTATCTGAAATGATAGACATTGGAACCCCATTTAACCTTACAATCTCATTAATGTAAAGCTTGGCACAGTCTCCTTCCGAATCTGTAGTCTTGACTGCAAAAAGCGAGAAGATTTAGTCATCCTATAAACTATAACCCAAATGGAGTCATGCTATCTATGAACACGCGGTAATTCTATGATGAAATCCATATTGATTACTTCCCACTACCAAGTAGGAATGTCCATCTCTTGAGTCATACCTCATGGTTTCTGATGTTCTACCTTGACTTGTTGGATATAAGGGCACTTACTCACAAACTCTTCTGTATCCATCTTCATTCTATTCCACCAATAGACTTCCCGTAGAATGTTGTACACCTTAGTGGCACGTGGATGAATAGAATACCTAGAGTTATGGGCTTCTGAAAGGATATGCTATCTCAATTCGCCCAAATCAGGAATACACAATCTACCCAGGTAGCGAAGTACACCATCACCCACTTGGGAAAAAACCTTCACTCTCTTATTATGGACTACACCCTTAAGTTCAAGCAAGATTGGATCACTGTCTTGCTTTTCCTTAACCTACACTACCATATACGATTCTGTTACATTCTAAACTGTTACACCGTTGTCTGATATGCTCATAAGGCAATCTCCCAAGCAAGCAAGCCTGTGAATATCCTTCACTAACTCCTTTCTTTCTTGCTCAACATGGGCTACACTACCGATAGATAATCCACTGAAAGAATCTGCTATTACAATCGCCTTACAAGTATGGTAATGCACACTCATATCATAATCCTTAAGAAACTCAAGCAATCTCCTCTGGCGAAGATTAAACTCCTTCTAGGTGAACACATACTGAAAGCTCTTATGGTCAATGAACACATCTAGACAAACACCATACAAGTAGTGTCTCCAGATTTTGAGTGCAAACAACTCTGCTGCAAGCTCGAGGTCATAAGTTGGATAGTTCTTCTTATTCACCATAAGTTTTCTAGAAGCATAAGCTATAACAATATATCGAACCATTATTACACAACCAAGGCCAACTCTAGATGCATCACAATAGATAACATAACCATCTGAACCCTCTTGTAGACTCAAGACAGGAGATATAGTCAATCTAGTCTTCAATTCTGTAAAGCTTTTCGCATAATCATTTGACCGTTTGAAATTGACCATCTTCTGAGTCAACATAGTAAATAGTGAGGCTATAGATTAAAATACTTCCACAAACCTTTTGTAATAACCCCCTAGACCTACGAAACTTCTGATATCTGTAGCAGAGGTAGGTCTGGGCCATTGTTTCATTCCTCCTATCTTCCACGAATCCACTCCAATCCCTTCGCTAGATACAATATGACCAAGAAAAGTAACTGATTGCAACCAGAACTCATATTTACTAATCTTAGCGAATGTCTTGTGATTTGTGAGACTATGCATAACAACTCTCAAATGACTTGCATCTTCTTCCTTACTTCTAGAGTAAATGAGGATATTATCAATAAAGACGATACAAACAAGTCCAAGTATTGTTTGAAAACTTTTTTCATCAAATCCATAAAATTTGCAAGAGCATTTGTTAGTCCAAATGACATTACAAATTCATAATGACCATACCGATTTCTGCAGGCTGTTTTTGGCATGTCACTATCTGTGACTCTGAGCTGATGATAACCCGATTTGAGGTCTATTTTTGAAAAATGGCTAGCACCCTGAAGTTGGTCAAACAAGTCATCAATCCTTGAGATGGGATACTTATTCCTTATTGTTACCTTGTTCAACTGTCTATAATCAATGCACATTGTGAGAGAACCATCTTTCTTCTTTATGAACAACACTGGTGCACCCCATGGTTAAAGACTAGGTTTGATGAAGCCCTTATATAGAAGGTCTTTCAACTACTCTTTCAATTGCTTAAGCTCTGCTAGATCGATTCTGTAAGGAGGAATAGAAATAGGCTTCGTATCTAGAAGGATATCAATTCCAAAGTCGATTTTCCTTTTGTGAGGGACTCTGGGAAGATTTTCTAGAAACAATTCTTGAAACTCAGAAATTACTGGACCTGATTGAAGAGTTAGGGCTTCATAGCTAGAATCCTTAACCCAAACTAGATGATAGTGATAACCCTTGGAGATCACATTTATAGCCTTAAGGTAAGAAATAAATTGACCCATAGGAGCTTAGATGCTACCCTTCCATTTTAAGATTGGTTCATCTAGAAACTGAAAACGAAGAATTTTAGTTCTAAAATCGACTGAGGAATAACATGAGTGTAACCAATCCATGCCTAAAATATAATCGAAGTATACCATTTCTGACTCTACTAGATCTATTGAGGTGACTTGCTAAGGGAATGTAACAAGGCAATTTCTGTATTCCCGGCTAGCTATAACTAGTTCACGCACTTGAGTAGAGTCTGGACTGGTTCTGAGAGAGTTTCTGAACTTATTTTTGAATTGAAATGCTATGTAAGGAGTTACAAATGGAAGAGTAGCCCTTGGATCTAACAATGCATAAACATCAAGGTCAAATACTCGTAATGTACCAATGACTACATAAGGAGAATCTTCTTGATCATGGCAAGCCTGAAGAGCATACAACCTGTTCTGGCGCGGATCGCCACTTGTACCAGATGAGTTAACGAGCTTAGTTGGGCGACTTGTTGGTGCTGCTTAATTTGTAAACTAAGGTTTTCCATTAGCAGCTCAATGACCCTGTCTAGAAGGACAATTCCTCAACCCGTGCCCAGAATAACCTCACCCAAAACACTCTTCCTTTCCTGCAAGGAACTCGCCTGGGTGCTTCTTACCACACTTAGGGACAGGGAGGTAAGTGTTGGTGCCTGAAAAATTTCCCTCAGACTTAGAGACTAGTGCTCTACCCTTGTGGTCGTAGCTATTCTTGGAGGATGGAACACTATCTGATGAAGGGGTTGAAATTGAAAACTTCAGCTAACTCTACAAGCGATTTCCACCACCCGATTATTATTGAGAATAGTCATAGTTCCGAGTCGTAGCCTTTTTATCTCCTTAGCCTTTTCCTAAGCTTATCACCCTCAACATGTTGCGCTTGATTATAAGCCCAGATATGTTCATATCTCCATGTAACATAGCATTTCTGTACTCAGTTTTCACCAAATCCGACACTCCATTCAAGAACTTATTCATCTGGATTTAGTAACCATGTAAGGAGCATGCCTGGAGAGTCAGTTAAACTTCAGCCCATACTCTTCGACAATCATGTAACCCTAAGTCATGTTTATTAATTCATGAGTCTTTGCCTCTATCAACTCTATTGGGAAAAACCTGTGGAGAAAATGTCACTATACCAAGTGATAAGAGCTGCATCTGCATCCCTATTATCTTCCACTGAGTGTACCAGACGAGACACATCTTTGAATTGGTATGATAATAACTCGACACGATCATTCCCAGTGAGTTGCATAACCTCAAAGATTTTCTTGATCTTGTCTACAAAATTATGAGGATCCTCATTAGTTTGTGATCCTAAGAACTCAGGATGTTCATCCTAACAATGTCATGTACCCTTATTGGTACTTATCCACCATTTTAATTCAAATGAGCATGAACCCGATTTTTCTGGTTTTTCATACTTTGAGCCAACATCTATATGTTATTCCTGAACTCATAACTGGAGGCTTTTTTGATCTAGGACTTGAGGAGTTGTGTTTGGATTCTGGCATTTGCCTTCCTAGAGTTAGCTCTACGAGGAGGCATGATCTGAATCGTAGAACGTCATATTCTAATTGAATAAGATCATACCTTACGCACGATAAAAGTAAATACAAGGTGAAAATTTCCTAAAACACTTCATAGCCTACCTCTCATTAGATATGGTGAACTTCACACCCATGAAAATGTCTCTACTTATTGCGGCTTTTAAGACATCCTAGAACACTCAAACCCAATGCTCTGATATAAAGTTTTGTCATGCCCCGAGCTACCTTTGAGATGCGAATACGGAATCTAGGACCACAAGTAATCTCAAGCTAACCCTACTGGCATGATCACGATCATACTAAAGATAATAAACTGACACAAAAACTAAATAAAAATTTAATAATAAAAAGATGGGGAATACAAATACTCTAAAACTTATGTAATATAAAGACTTATAAGTTTAATAAAACAAAGTTACTTACTCAATACTAAGCTTAAAGTAACTATGTCAGAAAATAGTCTATAACCTGGACTAGAATTACTGGGACAACCCCCATCTAAATTTAGCAAAAACTAAATGTAAATGACTAAAATAGTGAAATGAAACTCATGACTTTTGTCTTCGGAAAATAAGGATTCACCACTGAATCTACTAAACTGGAGGTTGAGAAATTATTCTATGCGTGATCTGGATGCTAATTACTTGAACCTACATCACGAGAAGATATAGCGGATGTATGCGTCAGTACTTGAAAGGTAATTTGCATGTAGGATATAATAAAGCTTAAATAAAACATAATTGAACAAGATAACTAGATGCAATGACCAATTTATAATATATTGAAACTGAATACCTAATATATTGATAAATGGTAAATTCAACACAGTCTAAAAGAACTGTGGGAGCTAATAATAACCGATAATAAAACCACATGAGCTAAATGTGAAATTTGATGTATACGCCCCATCGAGAGTACCCAATGTACCCTGCCATAGGTATAAAGGCATGCTTGTGTGATCACTAAATTGATGCCCGCAGAGGAAATGTACAACCTACTTGGCTAGTATTTCAAGGACTAATTGGGTACGCTGAAACCTAGTCCAACTTGGTAATATCCTACTCCCATTGATTTATATAGTTAACTTATTAGGTCTGAATTTCTGTAAATACTGGATAGCTTAAAACTGAACATGCAAAATGAGAATGCAACATTTAATCTGATAATGATGCATTAAAAATCTAATGCATGTATAACTCGATGACTGAAATATCTAACCTAGCATGTCTATTTAAAGAACTAAAGAAATACAAAGCTAGGATTCTGAAATTCATGTGATAATCTGAGTAGTAATATGATTATCAGATTTGGAGCATATATTAAATAAATTAATGATGTTCTATCAAAGATCTAGAAACCCTAGGTTTAATCATGACAAGAGAATCAAGAACTGACAGTAAACTAGGGATCCAAAGGGTGAAAAAAACCCACTAGTGAAATCTCAAATACCTAGTGAAGAAATTCACAAAAAATCACTTATGTTTCGGGGCTGGAACTGCTTGATACTTACTGCGTTCTGAACTAGGGTTCTTGACCTTTATCTTTTCTCATGCTTTTAATTTTCTAACTTTTAATTTATGATTTTGACTTAGGTAAATTTTTTGTTATATTTATAGGATAAAACTGACTAATAGCTAATGATATTGGGTCAAAATGACGTATCTTAGTGTTTAAACAAAGTGGAAAAAGACCAAAAGACCCCTGGGTTAGTTGTTATAGGGCCAAGCAACGACCAGGACTGACGGTCCATCGTTCAATCGACGGTTCGTCATTTTCTTCGTAGGTTGGGTCTGTTCGACTAGACTTTATAAGAACGGGCATAACTTTTTACTCGGAGCTCTGATTCTAGAAAGGTTGGTTGCTATGAAAGCTAATCCAATTATCAATCTTTGGGTAGGTCATGGGACACGTAATTCATTTGTTGCTAAGAGTTATGACCATTTTAACTTGACCCAAAAATATTTCCCCCTTAACTGTCTGCTAATTCCCTCAGAAGGTTAGACCACAGACCGTGTGTCCACCTACGGACCATGCTAGTTATCCAAAGCTCTATTCACAGAATGGTTGAATGGGGTGTTCATCGACGGTCATGGACTACGGACCATAGGTTCGTTCGTCCATCATGAATTAACAAAATTTCATTGGCTGAGATTTTGGGGGTTTCTGACCCCATTGACGGATGTGCATGATGGACCGTGGGTCACTCTACGGTCCGTCAAAGGCCCCATTGGTACACATGCATATTTTTCTAAAAAGGTGGTTGTTGGTCTGTTTTGATACGGCATGTTACATTTCACCTAGTATTTTTTGTTAAATTTAATGGATTTCTAGTTGCATGTACATAGTCACGCATGTGTTTTTGGCTTGCCCAAGAGGGAGGTCGCAAAATTAAGACTGCTACAGTAATAACCTAGGGAGTGGGTAGAAATGAGGTTCAACCAAAGAGGGCGAGAACAAGTCCCATATCCTAACACTCTGATTGAGAGAGTGAGTGGGGTAAGTTGTAGGTTGTCCGTAATGCCGAAAATAGGTGTTGTAGAGGAACACACTGAAACGTGGTAAGTTTCCCGAGAGGGAACTTATTTCCGTCTAAATCATTGACTAGTCACTCTTATCTTGCAAATATTCTATCGAGAGCATGTACCCAACTACCTATTTCAACTTGTAGTGCTGTCACACCCCAAAAATATTTCCCCATACTTGATTACCGTTTGTATTTTTATCAGTTTTACTATGCTTGTGACTAAACCCCCCTTTTTTTTTACACTTTCGTGTCACCCCTTTGATTTGATATGTTTATATTCATAAGCTCTTTATCTACAATTAATTAGAATGAAATTCTAATTTAACTACATTTTCTCCAAATTTCTCCCTTGGGACATGACCCCAACCCTTTGTTGAGTTAGTAAACTATCAACTATTATAGACACTCGTACTCTAGGTTTGTATCTTTGGTCATGATAATCATCAAAATGACGTCGCAACTAGCGAGTGGTGTCATGTGATGATGTAGTGTAGTAGTGTTTTTGTTCTTATTAGTTGGTAGTCAACTTACTTAATTTTAATTTAATTTTGAGTTTATGTGTTGTAAGCAAGAACTATGAGTGTAAATGACACTAATAGTACCTAGATGGGCCAAAAAGATGACATAGGTAACATCAAAATTCAATAACATCAAGGGAAGAGCTTGTTACTGTTGGGATTTAACAAGTGTGAATGGGAAAAGAAACAAAAAAGAATATGAAAAGTGAGGGAACTACTTTGGAGGGAAAATGAAAAGTCATTTGCAAAGTGAAAATGAAAAGTCATTTCTCCCATATTGGCAAAAGAAAGGGAAATTGTTGTCTTTATAGAAGAAAACACTTCCATTACTTCTTAAAGAGCTAAGAAGAAGATGCCCCCTCGCGCCGTCGTCGTCATCACTCGCTCGGCCTCGGCTTCGGCTTCGGCTTCGGCTTTGGATTCGGCTTCGGATTTCGATTTGGATTTGGATTTGGATTTGGATTTGGCTAATGATATGTTTGATTGATAAATTTTTTGGACAAAATTTATTGAATCAGTTTTTGTTAAATCAAATAAATCCTGTTAAAATTATCTCTTATAAATTTGCAGGTAACGGTAACATTCCGAAAAGTCGTTACTTTCTAAAAAGTCGTTATTTTCCTAACAGACACAAGCTTTCTGAAAAGTTGTTATTTTTTGCAAAAGACACAACATTTCTTGATAAAATGGGTCTGAACAGATTTCACTGAACAGACATGTTCCTTGCTGAAAATGCTATAAAAGGAAGTCAATTTTTTTATTTTTAAACCACTGAAAATTTTTCTTTCTCTGTATTTATTTTTCTGTCAAATAAAATCAAAGTGTCGATCGACTGAGTCTGTGTGACTTGCTGTTGTTCTTAAGTTAGTTGATGTTAAAGAAGTTTGAGGTACCGCTATTTCTTTAACAGGTTTAATCCGTTTTATCTTGGGAGAAATTAATCCATAACCTTGGGTACAGTGAGGGGATTAAATTTCTGAAGGACACACAGTAGTTTCTGTGGACTCGGATTAATTCCTGTATTTTATATTTTTTTGCTTCATCTTATTTCTTTTTCTATTTATTAACCTTATAAATATAGGTTATTGTAAGAATAATAATCTTAAGAAATTTAACAATTTCTATATTTGAGGTTTCTGGAGATTAAAACCTTTATGGTATTCTATTCTGCTTGAACTAAAATTTATTCGATTAACGATTAAAAGAACATAAAAACTTTATCGTTAAATCAGAAACAGTTTGTATAAACATTTGTTCTTTACTGTTAGTATTTCAAATACTTAACTTATCTCCCATTTGTGACAGAAAAAAATAACTAATTTAAGTCAAACAAATGTTGGAACAGTAAGTGCTGCAACAACATCGGTTTCACATAATCGTTCAAATGCAGCCTTAGCGCCGACTGAGAAACCTGCAAAGTTTTCTGGAGTCGACTTTAAGAGATGGCACCAAAGTTGTTCTTCTATCTCACCTCATTGAGTCTGCAGAAGTTCATTTATGAGAATGTTCCTGTTATGTCAGATGAAACTCTGGCTGATGAACGATTCTTGGTAACAGAAGCATGGACACACTCAGATTTTTGGTGTAAAAATTATATTTTGAGTGGTATGCAAGATGATCTGTACAATGTGTACAGTAATTCAAAAACCTCAAAAGAACTCTGGGATGCATTAGAAAAGAAGTACAAAATAGAAGATGCCGGAATGAAGAAATTCATTGTGGCAAAATTTCTGGACTATAAGATGATAGACATTAAGACTGTCATCACCCAAGTTCAATAATTGCAGGTCATAATCCATGATCTCCTTGCTGAAGGTATAAATTTATTTAATGCCTATGTTAGAAATATTAAGTTTTCCCTTAATACTCACATAAACTTTAATGTAGGATTGATTGTGAATGATGTTTTTGAAGTGACTGCAATTAAGGAAAAGTTTCATCTATTGTGGAAGGACTTTTAAAACTCTTTGAAACACAAACGCAAGGAGATGACTGTTGAAGTTCTCATAGTAAGGTTGATAATTAAATAGGATAATAAGGCTGCAGAAAAGAGGTCACGTAGTAATTTAGCAATATCTGGAGTAAATTTTGTTAAAGAAGATCCCACAAAATTAAAGAAAAGAAAGAAAGCATCTGGTCCAAAAAGCAATCCTCCTAAGAAGAAACTCAATGGAAACTGCTTTAATTGTGGTAAACATGGTCATAGGGCTAATGAATGCCGGGGTCCTATGAAAGACAACAAAAAAAGGATCAAGCAAACTTGGCTTAATCCACAGGAGAAATGGACGATCTCTGTGCAATGCTTTCAGAATGTAACTTGGTTGGATATCCAAAGGAGTGGTGAATAGATTCTGGTGCGTCGTGCAATGTTTGTGCCAACAAAGAATTATTTTTTATCATATACTCCAGCACTTACAGATGAAAAATTGTTTATGGCAAACTTCGCTATTGCAAAGGTGGAAGGAACTTGAAAAGTACTATTAAAGATGACATCAAGCAAGGTGTTGACTTTGAATAGGGTCTCATATGTTCCAGAATTGACAAAGAATTTAGTTTCAATTCCAGTTCTGACAAAGAATGGATTTAAATGTGTATTTGTTTCTGATAAATTAGTAGTAAGCAAAAATGATATGTATGTAGGAAAAGGCTACCTTAGTGATGGCCTTTTCAAACTCAATGTAATTGAAGTTTATATGAATAAAGATTTCGCTTCTTCTTACATGCTTGAGTCTAAATGTTTATGGCATGAACGTTTGGGACACGTTAATAACAAAACCTTGCAAAAACTGATTAGCTTTAAAATTATGCAAAAATTTGAGTGCAATATATCAAAATGTCAAATTTGTGTTGAATCTAAGTATGCTAAGCATTCTTATAAATCTGTTAAAAGGAATTCAAATCCTTTAGAATTGATTCACACTGATATTTGTGACATGAAGTCAACATCATCACGTGGTGGGAAAAATTATTTCATAACTTTTATTTACGATTGCACTAGATATTGTTATGTCTATTTGCTAAATAGTAAGGATGAAGCAATAGATGTATTTAGGCTATATAAAAATGAAGTTGAAAATCTATTAGATAAAAAGATCAAAATGATCAGAAGTGATAGAGGTGGAGAATATGAATCTCAATTTGCAGAAATATGTTTAGAAAATGGTATAATTCATCAAACTACTGCTCCCTACACTCTTCGGTCTAATGTAATTGTAGAAAGAAAAAACTGAACTTTAAAAGAAATGATTAATGCATTACTTATAAGTTCAGGTTTACCACAGAACTTGTGGGGGGAATCTATCCTTAAAGCAAATCAGATACTTAACAAAGTGCCTCACTCAAGGACAAATGTAATTCCATATGAGAAATGGAAAGGTAGAAAACCCAATTTGGAATATTTCAAAGTGTGGGAGTGTCTAGCCAAAGTCGAAGTTCCTATACCTAAGAGGGTAAAAATAGGACCTAAGACTGTGGATTGTGAATTCATTGGATATGCCACAAACAGTAAGGCATGTCGATATTTGGTTCATAAGTCCGAACATCCGGATTTTCATGATAATACGGTAATGGAATTAGATAGTGCTGAATTTTTTGAACATATCTATCCATATAAAACTATACTTGAGTAATCTAGTGGGGGATCTAAACAACCCAGAGAAGAACCAAAAGAGAATGAACAAAATGAAGAAACTCCAAGACATAATAAACGTCAAAAGACATCTACTTCATTTGGATGAGATTTTTTAACATTTCTTCTTGAAAGTGAGCCTCAAACATTCAAGGAAGCAATGTTTTCTAGCGACTCAACCTCTTGGAAAGAGGCTGTTAATAGTGCAATTGAATTAATCTTAAGCAATAATACTTGGGAGTTGGTCGATATTCCTCTAGGGAACAAACCATTGGGTTCAAAATGGATCTTTAGAAGGAAGATGAAAGACGATGGAACTATTGTCAAATATAAAGCATGACTTGTTGACAAATGTTTTAGACAAAAAGAAGGTCTTGATTATTTTGACACATACCCGCCAATGACTAGGATTACATCAATTCGGATGTTAATTGCACTAGCTGCAGTATACGGTCTTTAAATTCATCAAATGGATGTGAAAACAGTTTTCTTAAATGGAGAGCTTGAAGAGGAAATTTACATAGAACAGCCTGAGGGTTTTGTAGTTCCTGGTAAAGAAAAGAAAGTGTGCAAACTTATTAAGTTACTTTATGGGCTAAAACAAGCACCAAAACAATGGTATGCAAAGTTTGATCAAACCATTTTGTCAAATGGATTTAAGATCAATGAATGTGATAAATGTGTTTACATTAAAGATACTCCAAATCAGGAAATTATTTTATGCCTATATGTAGATGATATGCTTATAATGAGCAAAGACATTGCTAATAAAAAAGCTACAAAGCGTATGCTTGCTAGTAAGTTTGAAATGAAAGATTTAGGAGTTGCTGATGTGATATTAGGAGTTAAAATTCTTAAAACTCCTAACGGTCTAGCATGGTATCAAACTCATTATATTCAAAATATACTTGAAAAAATTAAATTTTTGAATTTTAAAAGGGAAAAGACTCCAACTGATGTAAATCTTCATCTTGCGAAGAAAAAATATGAAAGTCATTCTCAATTGGACTATGCTAGCGTGTTGGGAAGCTTAATGTATGTCATGAATTGTACACGACCAGACATAGCTTGCGCTATCAGTAAACTGAGTCGATACACAAGTAATCCTAATCATAATCATTGGTTGGCAATGAAGATAGTTTTGGGATACTTTGATGACACTCAAAACTATGCTTTACATTACAACAAATATCCAGTCGTTCTTGAAGGATATAGTGATGCAAATTGGATTACTGGGTCAACTGAAACAAAAACCACAAGTGGATACGTTTTTACTATTGGTGGAGGAGAAATATCTTGGAAATCATCTAAACAAACATGTATAGCTCGCTCTACAATAGAGTCTGAATTCATTGCTTTAAACAAGGAAGGTGACGAAGTTGAATGGCTCCGGAATTTCATAGAAGATATTCCATTTTGGCCAAAACCAATGGCACCTATATGCATACATTGTGATAGTCAAGTTGCACTAGGAAGGGCTAGAAGCATTATGTATAACGGCAAATCTCGTCACATAAGATGAAGACATAACTCTGTGAGACAACTACTCTCTAGTGGAATTATCACAATTGACTATGTGAAGTCAAAAGATAATGTGTCGGATCCACTTTCAAAAGTCGTAAATAGAGAGGAAGCTGTGAAATCATAGACGGGAATGGGACTATGGCCGAGAACAAGTCATCGTGGTGGTAACTCTACGTAGAAGACTGGAGATCCAAAGATCTAGGTTCAGGGAGATAAAACAAAGACATTGATGACGGTTCAACATTGTCAAAGGAAAATAATTTTTTTTTATTATTTTATGGTCCATTCTCATGATGAGACAATGCTTAGTAACTAGGATAAAGACATAAGGACTTTTTGATGGTTTCTAATTTAGATACAGTGAATATCAAATGGTGTATCTATGGGTAACACATATAGAAATCACCTATGTAAGTGTGAAGTGTAAGCCGCTTCAAGGAGAATACGGTAAGGCCAGTTCTTTAAGCACTTATTATCCAAGATGTGTTCATGGCTGAAACGAACAAAACAATGAGAACTAAGAACACTTCAAGAGTTGATTGTGTTACATATGTTGTCTAGGTATACACCAAAGCTCGACGGTTCAAAGATATCAAATCTACCGATTGACCGAGTATATCCGATATATGTTCACTGTGGAATGTTTAAAGGGAAACCTACTTATCCAAATATGATTAACCTTTACCTACATGACACACAAGTTTTTTAATGAATATGTTTTAACAATAGCCTTCCCCATTCATGTTGGGGATTGTTGGGATTTAGCAAGTGTGAATGGGAAAGAAAAAAAATATGAAAAGTTAGGGAACTACTTTGGAGAGAAAATGAAAAGCCATTTGCAAAGTGCAAATGAAAAGTCATTTGCAAAGTGCAAATGAAAAGTCATTTCTCCCAAATCGGCAAAAGAAAGGAAAAAAGTTGTCTTTATAGAAGGAAACACTCTCATTACTTCTTAAAGAGCTAAGAAGAAGATGCCCCCTCGCGCCTTCGTCATCGTCGCTCGCTCGGCCTCGGCTTTGGCTTCGGCTTCAGATTTGGATTTGGATTTGGATTTGGATTTGGATTTGGCAAATGATGTGATTGATTGATAAATTTTTTTGAAAAAATTTGTTTAATCAGTTTTTGTTAAATCAAATAAATCCTGTTAAAATTAAGTTTTATAAATTTGCAGGTAACAGAAACATTCTAAAAAGTTTTTACTTTTTTTGAAAAGTCGTTAATTTCTTAAAAGTCGTTACTTTCAAAATATTCGTTATTTTTCTAACAGACACAATTTTCCGAAAAGTTGTTATTTTTTCCAAAAGACGCAACATTCTGGATAAAATGCGTTTGAACAGATTTCACTAAACAGACATGTTCCTTGATGAAAAATGGTTATCAAAGGAAGTCAATTTTTTATTTTTTAAACCACTAAAAATTTTTCTTTCTCTGCATTTATTTTTCTCTCAAATAGAATCAAAGTGTCGATCGACTGAGTCTGTGTGACTTGTTGTTGTTCTTATGTTCGTTGAAGTTAAAGAAGTTTGAGGTACCGCTATTTCTTTAACAGGTTTAATCCATTTTATCTTGGGAGAAATTAATCCATAACCTTGGGTACAGTGAGGCTTAAATTTCTTAAGGACACACAATAGTTTCTGTGGACTCGGATTAATTCTTGTATTTTATATTTTTTCTGCTTCATTTTATTTCTGTTTCTCTTTATTAACCTTATAAATACAGGTTATTGTAAGAATAACAGTTACTGCATTCAATATGCTATTTTCCCCCTTCAAAGATGATAACTATTTGGGATAACATTTAATGCTTTAAGCGGCTAAATGGAGAGTCTCTAAAAAAAAGTTAGGTAAGGTTCAAAAAGCTAGTGCTACAATGACCAACCCATGGTTTGCCTGATAATGTGCTCCTTCAGTATATTTTTAGGAGTTTAAATTTTGTAAACAAAGAAGTCACTGATCAACTCTTAGCTGGGGGACTAATGCATTAGAAACTCATTATCTTGAGGACATGGCAACAATCAATAAGGTCTGGTACACTCACGAGGACAAGGTATCTCCTGTAACTTTTAAGGTATTGAAGGAGAACATTGAAAAGGAAAAAATATGACACCAAAACATGGTCAAAATCATGACACAAACTAATATACTATTAAAGAACATCATAGGGGCTTGTGGTCATAGTGTCACACTTTTTGGGAGGCAATCCACAACCCTTAACTTGTTTTTAATATTTTGATGAAATAATTGTTTGTTTTTTTTACACATTGAATAAGGAAAGTATATGAAATGATGTATGGTGGCAAGCAAAATGTCTATTTTGTGGACCACAGACAAGTTAGGCCAGCACGATCATTTTCATCCTTTGACTCAATATATTTTAAAGTTTTAGTATGTAAAACTCGACAGAGTGAGAATTTCATCAACACATCCCCAATCTAGTTTGCAATCTCAACAAAGACCGCCGATGCGATGCTCATATAAATTGAAATTCATATTATATTTTGTGAGAAAATTAGATATTTAGTGCTTTGGCAAGTCGTTGGGCGAGATGGACTAAAATCGCAAAATGATCGAACAAAAACAGTATGATCACAAGCCACAGGTTTAAAAATTGTATTTCATTCACTTGTCCCGTCTACAAACTCACACCATCACACTAGTAGATATAATTCTTGCCTTTTAGAATTTTAAGTGTCAGAGTGTCCTCGGATTAGGGTCGCATTCCTACTTGCACATCACTAGAATCTAACTCATCACCGAAGTTTAGTAATAAAACCTCTCAATTATTTTATAAAAATTTGTACTCATTTAGATAATGATTGATATTTCAAAATATTTGCTAAGTCTCTGAGTTGATAGGATGCCACATATTATCTATCATTACACAATATTTCCTTTGTAATTGCTAAAACCCCACTCGACTATGCTCTAAGTTGAACTGTTATGTGTTAGAATTGTAGAAATGCTATGGGTTTTTGTTAAAATTTATATTGAAAATTTTCGAATTGCATTATCAGGGGTTGAAACGTCGAATTTAAATGAATGGAGTGAAAATAAGGACGATGACCTATTTGGCGAGCTGACTGCATCTTGCCAAACTGCTCGATGGTTCATCTAAACATGACCGTTACAACATTTACTAAATTATTAATGTGTGGCTAATCTATAACTTTCGGCAGTCAGATTGATTGCAAATGGCACTCGTCGACTTACTGAAACAATCTTTGTTTTGCCTTTGTTTGCACCCTTTTATTTTTTGTACATCTTTTTAATGAAGACCATAACAGAATCATCACGTTAAAAATTAACTTGGCGAAGTGACTCTATAGCAAAAACCTCTACTTCCCATATTAAAATATTATCTAACTTGTCATCGAAGATTTCACAAAAATGTCAACATAAAAAATCTTGGGGGTAAATGATCCACTGAGGCACATAAGAGCATGAGAGTTTAAAGAGTACAAAAAGAGAGTAGAGCTAGGCAGAAAAAGGAAATACACAAAAGCATCCAAGCAAAAATATGAATTCTCATCAACCTAATGTGCCTCCATGGGCTCGAGGCTTGGTTAATGCTATACATGCCTTCAAGGAAGCTCATCAGATTGATAAATTTATTGCAACTAATATCACTAAAGAAGCTAAGACAAATAAAAAGGATAAAAAAAGGATGATAAATATTTAGTGGCCATTGTCGAGTTCCAAGGGGTTACATCAGCACTTGATGCCTCAACTTGAGTATAAGCTACATAGACAGGACCTTTATTCACCACTCTATTTGTCTTTTCTTTCGTCAATTTTAGATACTGTCTTTATTTATATTTTGAGGAGAAATACTTTTTTTTGTGGTAGGGTGAGGCTCACCTTGTTTTCTTGTTATTGAAATTTGTGTTTTGCGTATACAATTGTGTTTTATGTTTTAAATGTGTTTCAAAACTTCTTTTGTTTCTGTAAAATCTCGCAACTTATCATATCTAATAATAATCTAATAAATAAAAAAATATTATTTTTTGATAGAATAGGAAAAATATGGAATATTTCCTAAGTTAAGAAAGTGAATTTTGGTCATTTTGAAATGGCCATAATTTCAAGCTCAAGTTGAGTTAGAGTTAGTTATTTATATGTTAGAAATATCTTGGAGATATCTATCCAACGCTGCTGAGTTTTCATATTCGTGATGTCGTATGAGGTAGATAAGTCTGTCAGATGTTGGGCTGTTATGTTGAGGAAGGTCCCAATCCGGATTTTAGTAAGGTAAACTTGTCATTCAACCAACTATTTTCTAATTTGTTTTAAAGGTAAGTCTTAAGTCATTTTTAAAAAATATTATTCACACTTAGGGATTGGGAGAAAAAGAGAAGAGAAGAAGGAGAAGGGGAAAGGCGAACAATTATTTAAGAACACCAAGATCGTCGAGTGGAATTCATCGGGGGTTTTCCCAACCAAGGTATGTCATATCTTTCTGTGTTGGTTTAGTTAACCCACACCCTAATTTTTTTTTAATTCACCATGTTTTGAATAGATTCAATAGTGAACATTGAAGTTCTTGAAGAATATTTGTTGAATTCTTGTTAGTTGAATTGTAGTATGTTTTAGTTGATTTAGTTCATGCTTCCGAGTTTTTTGTGGGTCTTATATATTGGGTATTAAGTTTATTTACTGATCCTAAGTTATTGCATAAAGATTTATGGGAGTTTAGAAGGTTAACAGCTTTAAAAAAAAAAAGAATAGACAAGATCGTGTGTGACAGGCCCTGGGGCGCCGCCCCTGCCAGAGCCTCTCAAACCAGGCTCTATCCGAGAGAGTTTTCCGTGCTGAACCAGTTAGACCCTCTAAGGACCGCATATGCTCGTCAGGATATAGAGCCCCCCACGTCTCAGAGAGGCAGGGTTGCCTCAAGACCCTATTTTTCCCCCATTTATTCTTACTACTTCCTAAATGATGTACGCACAGTTCCTAGTTGGTTCCAACCCTCTAAAGTACATATAACAATCATGAAATCATCCATAAACATCATATTATGAACCTTGAATCCAATATTCAATTAATGGAAAGTTAAAGTCAAAGTCAAGGAAGTTAAGAACTCAAGTCTAAAGCTATGAAGTAAGTTAAAATAAATTTTCCGAGAGTCTTAATTAAATGCTTTAACTTTGTTTTAAGACTTAAGTTTCAAGTTATAGAGAGAGTAAAAAGTGAAGTCTTTCCCTTAAAGAAGTACATGGGAACTAACTATTCCCTAAAGAGTTGATTAAGATCAAAAGTTTCAAGTCAAGTGAAGAAGTGAAGAGTACAAAGTTGAGTTCAGTACTTAAAAGATATAAGGGACCTATGTATTCCCTATAAATTTTTATAATATATTTATATATAAGTTGAGATAAAACTAAGATTTTCCAAAAGAATTTTTGAACAAGAAAAAATAACATTGATTGTAAGTGAGCTTTTAAAGCTCATTGTTGAGCAAATTATCTAAACCTAAAGAAAGGAAGGTATTTTAAAAGCATTAGGTAAAGTAGATTTTCGGAGTAGTATTGAGCACCAACGTGGGGATAAGAGTTCGTATTAACTCAAGCCATCATCTAAACAATCTAGCTCTCATGGGTATTAACTTGTCATACTTTTTAGATGATCCGGTAACTTAAGCTAGTGAATCAACTAAATTAAGAAGTCTTATGCAACGACAATGTATAGGAAAGTTCTGGCATTGTGTGCGAGACGTTGTATCACCACTTAGGCTCATAGTTGTAGTTGTCGATTAGAGAATCTCCCTAAGAAACTATATTACTTTCATTTAAAGTAAAGTTTAGTTTGTTATTTGAATATCTTTGATGAACAAAGTTGCTTATATATATATATATATATACATATATATATA